>NW_019416273.1:869845-872962 GCF_000390285.2 Anoplophora glabripennis | reverse complement strand
GTGTCTGCGATGAAAATTGCATTAATTATTAGCAATTGAAGAAAACGGCAATTTTCGACCATTTTTGAGCTCTTGTGCATAAACAAATTATCGGAATTTAATCGGACTTTTTTCATTTTATAGGCTTATTTAATACCTACCTTTTTTGTATAAACTTTTTTTCGCTATGAATAATAGCTTTTTTACGTGAGTCAAAAAACCACTTTTCCATAACTTTGACCACTGTTAAAACAAAGTTTCCCAACTAGCCTCGAGTTGATTTTTTGATATTTTATTTATAACAGGTTTCCGAACAATATTCCGCAGAGAAACTTCTAATAGTATTTTTTTCCCGAAACAGGCTCTTTCATGTCTATAATGACTGGGCTAAGAATGACGTTTTTTCTCAAGTTTAAAGACATAAAATTTTGATAGCCGGATGATTCTTCTTTCATTTAAATTTTTGTGAGGTCGACTTGATCAATTAGATCAAAAGTGTTAACAAATTTAGTGTAGCGCGCTCAGGGCCGTGCGCACTTCGAGGGCTATACTTGGGTCCGCCCGTCTCATTTTTCGTACGTTAGAAAAAAAATTCTACAGCCCTCAATTTGCATTTTAGAAAAAAACTTTATTAACATTTTTTATGTAAAATTTCCTGTTCTTTCGAATGGTCGAATGGCGCAGTTATTTTTTTTATATATTTTGCAAAAACTGTAATTTTGCAACCAATTTGTTAAATAAATAATTTAACGTACACTCTACAGTTGGTAACTTTTTATATGTTGTTTCTGACAACTTTACAAAGCGAAAAATAAAAAGTTCTCTCTTCCCGTAATTTTCGCTAAGTCAAAATCTATCTTGACTCCACTATATCTGTCTTACGAAATTCGTTAATTTAGTTAGACTGGCTTTCAATCAGTAGACAGGTACTTGACTTGTCGCATTCTGCACATCCATCCGAAAGAACAGAAAAGCCGATTTGATATCAAAATCATGTTTTTAAATTTAGAACAGATACAGGCGGGACTCGAGGCCGAAGCTGCGGTCGCAGCACCACTCGAGCTCCTACCTGTGGAGGAAATGGAAGAGATGGCGGCAGCAGAGGCAGAAGGGGAAGAGGCACCTGAGGAACCGCCCAAAGAAATCTCCGTGATCTACGAGATGGGCATGGAGATCACTGCGGAGGAGGTCGGCAAGGTCATAAAGGGCCACAAGCCTTCCGTCACCTTCGAGCACTCGCCCAACATGGTGTGCTGCCTCTCCCTCAAAACCTGGGCCGTGTGGCTGTTGGAGATCACGCACAACGCACACAATTGGACGAAATGGGTGCACGGGGTGATACAGCAGGTGAGGGAGTTCGCAGCTACCATCAGGGGAGACGTAGTGGGTCCCGACGGTAAAAAGAAGGTTCTCTATAAGAAAGATTGGAGGAATTTCGCCCAGGAAGTCGACGAGATGATCGTGGCTTGGAGGCAGTACAGCGCACACGTTAAGGAACTGTCCACGAATATCGTGGAGAACTTCCACGGGAAAGAGGTCAAGTGTTGTCCTAAATGTCTACAGGTAAGTAAAAAGAAAGTGTAGGTGTCGTTTAACTTTTAGTTTCCCTGTATTATCATTAGAGATAGGAAATGTTGGGGCGGCCATTCTTTTTTATATACTGTCCTGAAAATACATATACAGGTACGGAAAGTCCCCATGGTTCATCGGCCGTTACGTGAAAGCGATAAAGTAAGTCATAGAAATCCGTGCGATAGAGAAGGATGGCTATAATGAAGGCGTCTCATAGTCACCGCCCGTTTCGCCCTTCCACAAATAAGATCCACTTCCACTTGTAATTCAGCGACCGGTGGTCATCTTTGTTTTCGTCGTTTGCCTTTTCTGTAATAGATGTCACTACTTATACAATTCCGACTTGGTATTCCGATATGTTAATACAATCGCAGCACAATTTGTCTAAGGTGAGGCGCAGCCCTAGAAAGAGTAATGCCAGATTTACAGATTTTTTTGGAATTGGGGAAACAGGCAATTTTGTTTTAGTTCTTGGGATTTTTAAGTTATTTTAAAAAGTATACTTAAATAACGACTAAATAAACTTTAAATGCAGCTGGACATTTGATTAACTTCTCAGTAGGGGAAACAAGGTCACTAGATTTACAAACAGAGGTATCTACTAGCTACTGTAAAAAGTTTTCTTTGTTACGCGTTGTGCTGCCCTCTGCAACGGATTGTATTAACATATCGGAATACCGGAGTCGAAATTGCATAAGTAGTGACATCTATTAAAGAAAAGCCAAACGACGAAAACAAAGATGACCACCGGTCGCTGAATTACAAGTGGACGTGGATCTTATTTGTGGNTTGGAGGCAGTACAGCGCACACGTTAAGGAACTGTCCACGAATATCGTGGAGAACTTCCACGGGAAAGAGGTCAAGTGTTGTCCTAAATGTCTACAGGTAAGTAAAAAGAAAGTGTAGGTGTCGTTTAACTTTTAGTTTCCCTGTATTATCATTAGAGATAGGAAATGTTGGGGCGGCCATTCTTTTTTATATACTGTCCCGAAAATACATATATAGGTTCGGAAAGTCCCCATGGTTCATCGGCCGTTACGTGAAAGCGATAAAGTAAGTCATAGAAATCCGTGCGATAGAGAAGGATGGCTATAATGAAGGCGTCTCATAGTCACCGCCCGTTTCGCCCTTCCACAAATAAGATCCACTTCCACTTGTAATTCAGCGACCGGTGGTCATCTTTGTTTTCGTCGTTTGCCTTTTCTGTAATAGATGTCACTACTTATACAATTCCGACTTCGTATTCCAATATGTTAATACAATCAGCTAACAGAGGGAAGCACAATTTGTCTAAGGTGAAGCGCAGCCCTAGAAAAAGTGATGCCAGATCTACAGATTTTTTTGGAATTGGAGTAATAGGGAACTTTGCTTTATTTCTTGAGATTTTTAAGTCATTTTAAAAAGTATACTTAAATAACAACTAAATGAACTTTAAATGCAGCTGAGCAGTATATTCCATTTGAATAACTTCTCAGTATGGGAAACAAGGTCACTAGATTTACAAACAGAGGTATATACTAGCTACTGTAAAAAGTTTTCTTTGTTACGCGTTGTGCTGCCCTCTG
>NW_019416273.1:741494-867626 GCF_000390285.2 Anoplophora glabripennis | reverse complement strand
AAATAGGGAATTTTGCTTTATTTCTTGGGATTTTTAAGTCATTTTAAAAAGTATACTTAAATAACAACTAAATGAACTTTAAATGCAGCTGAGCACTGAATAACTTCTCAGTAGGGGAAACAAGGTCACTAGATTTACAAACAGAGGTATCTACTAGCTACTGTAAAAAGTTTTCTTTGTTACGCGTTGTGCTGCCCTCTGCAACGGATTGTATTAACATATCGGAATACCGGAGTCGAAATTGCATAAGTAGTGACATCTATTAAAGAAAAGCCAAACGACGAAAACAAAGATGACCACCGGTCGCTGAATTACAAGTGGACGTGGATCTTATTTGTGGAAGGGCGAAAAGGGCGGTGACTATGAGACGCCTTCATTATAGGCATCCTTCTCTATCGCACGGATTTCTATGACTTACTTTATCGCTCTCACGTAACGGCCGATGAACCATGGGGACTTTCCGAACCTGTATAGAGATACAATTTATTACTAATAACCTAGGATTAATATATCTGATTTTAGGATCATCTTATAAAGAACGTAGTTACAGCCCACGAAACCTTACAAGCCCTTACGGAGGCGATGAACTGCGCCGGTTACTGGCAGAGGACCCTCGACGAAATTGTAAACAAAACAGGTACACTGACCGATTTAGGGGAAGTAGTGAAAGAAAAGGAATCATCGGAAGAGTCTTCAGAGGGTGAAGGGGGAGTTGGTAAGTTACATTACTTCCGTCAAAACTGTAAATGATGAAAATTTTATTTCAGACGCTTACATAGAGGAGTTGCCGGCTAGAGCCGAGGACGAAGACGACGGAGACTCAGTCTACGAAATAGAGGAAGTAACTGGTTGATACTCAGCCAGAAGAAAGTGAAAAGCCGCCTTCGAAATTTAATCATCCCGGGCCTTATAGAAAATTCTAAATAATGGCATGTATTGTTATAACAGTAAGAAAAATATTTTTTTTAAAACATCGTTTATTATTATTTATGTTCTTGAGTCATTTTTCTGATAATATGTAGGGTGTAATTATAAGTGGGGGTAAGTTTTTAAGGATAATAGTTCGTGTTCACCAGGATACAGATCTGAAATTATTTATTTTCAAACCTAATCGCACTTAAACTTTTGTCAACACTTTGGCTAAATACATCTCTGTCCTTATTTACAAAAATACAAATTGAGACCAACAAATTAGATAACTGAATTGTTATATTACAACTGTGACGTTTTGCCAGCAGATGGCTACACTAAATAATTTTGTAGGTTATGCTTTTTATTTTTAATTTTAAATGATAAGAAAGGTTACCTTTGACCTCAGTTATTTTAAACCAATTATGAATAGGAGAACTTATAATTAAATTAGACAATAGTGATATAAAACTGCTTCTACACATTTATCCAAAATGATCGTGGAAGATATAATCTATCTCTCCCTGTTGTTTTTTTCAATGGGCTTTGGTGTCTATTACAGAACTATCGAAAATCCCGATCTAAAGAAAAAAGTAGGAGCGCTTATCGGATTCGTGATAGTTTTTATAGTATCCGGTTTTCATTGTCTGCATGTCGCGGTTAGTACGTTAATAAATGCTTGTATAATACTGTACACAGATAAACGGTAAGTCCAACGAATTACTTTATGACTTTCATTAATAATTTGCTGTAGTTCGTATTAATTATTAATTAATATGTTTCAGGAAATGCCACATCTACAGTTTTATATTTTCATTCCTATATTTATTCTTCTTTCGAGCAACGATATACTTTGGAATACCGTACCCACCGTCTCACACAAATCTAGTGCAAATGATGGTGACGTTGAAAATAATCGGTTTGGCTTTCGAAGTTAACACTTCTTATTACTCGAAAAAGAAGAGAGACAAAGGGAGTAAGACTGAGGAGGAAAAGTTGCAGGACGAATTGTGCGACATCGATGTGCAGTTTTTAGACGTGTTTTGCTACGTCTACAACTACTGTGGAGTTTTAACAGGTACTTTGTAGATTAGATAAGAGTAGTTGGACGAGTGTTTGGATATTTTGAATGCAAATTTAATCTGTGATAACTAAGCGTCATAAAATGATAAAATTCCTCTTGACTTTAACTATACTTATAAAGTTCTTTTTTTTTTTCAAACAAATTTTTTTTCTTATTTTGTTTTGGCTAATTCATTCTGAATACCGTTGTATATATTTATTTCAGGTCCCTATTTTCGGTACAGAACTTTCCTAGACCATCTGCACAAGCCGTACCACAAATACGATGATTATAAAATAGAAATTTTTAAGAAATTATATTTAATTCCTATTCTAGGCGCGATCCACGTATTTACAAACTATTACTGGCCGATATCGGTAACAAAAAAGTTATAAGGTGTTCGTCCTCTAAATTTTTACACAATTTCTTTCTTTCTAGTACCTCAACACTGATGAATTTTATACGAGAGCGTTCCTATATAGATATTGGTACATCTGGCCCGCTTTTATAATATTCCGAAGTCGTATATATTTAGGACTCATTTTAACCGAAATGGTTTGCACGATGGGAGGTCTAGGGGTGTATCCAGCTTTTTCCAAACCTAAATCGGGGCATGGTCCTACGGAGAATTTAAAACAATTGAAAGAACTGTAAGTTATACAATTCTCCTCAAATAATTTCGTTATAATAATTGTATTTTAGTGCCGAACCCGATGACTTCAAAAACCTCGAGTACAGCTACGAAACCATCCACTGCTTGAACGTTTACGAATCCGACTTTGCCCCGACCATGAGGGAAGCCATGAAGCATTGGAACATAACTGTGCAGTACTGGTTGGCCACCTACATTTACAAGAGGTGTCCGTTTAAGAAGTTCCGCACGGGAGTTACTATGTTTTTGTCGGCGCTGTGGCACGGAATGTACACCGGGTATTACCTGTGTATAGCAACGGTGCCCCTGGCACTCGTATACGAGGATGTTTGGGTGAAACTGCTGCTGAAAGACACTACGGGACTGGTAAGTCGATTTTTTAACTTCAAACAATTGTGTCTCATTTTCAGTGCCAAAACAGTAACCTCTAGGGTCATAAATAAATCAAACCTTAATTTTGACTACTTCTTAAACTGATAAAATAATTTTGTGTATTCCCTACATGGAAAATTTAATGTGCCGTTCATTTTTATAGTGTCAGTGCTTGTCATAAGCATATAAGTAGGAAAGACGTGTTATTATTTTCACATTTTACTGATTTCAATAAGTGTTGTTAAAAATAGAATCGCGTACGGGTGTCAGTGGCAAAATTGTTAATCAGGATAGTCGTTAACGATCGAATTTAACAGAATATGTATTTTGTGGTGAACAATGTGTATCGGGGAATTCAAGCACAAAATGTATATATGTCGGCGAATGATGGCGTGAGAAGTGCAGTTTAACAAAAATGCCTGTCAGAAGTGTTTATCATGCAAAAAAAGAATCCACAGAAAAATTCAACAAAGAAAATTCAAATTGCAATAGCAACAACAAAATTGAAAAAGTATGCTAATGAAAAGATGAAATTGTAGTATGACGAAGAGAGACTTTAAAAAAAAATAAGTGTCATACATCAAAAATTTAAAATTTGTTGTCTTGACAATACATGGATAAATGAAAGACAAGATTTTCTACTGGACCAAAGGTACTCTCTGGGAAAGGACAGTGATTAATAATTGCACATATTGGAAGCGAATGCTGATTTTTGGATAACGGTTTACATGTGTTTGAGTAACGACGAACAGATTACCATGAAGATATAAACAGTATTGGAAAAATGGTTCGCATCTATTTTTCCTCACATCGAACCTGGTGCAGTGACTGCCGTAGATAATGAGTCTTACCATTGTTGACAAATAGAAATATTGCCAACATCTTCCACGTGGACAAAAAAAATCATGGACTGGAAATCACAGAAAATATATTGAATAATTGGCAACTACAAAGCTAAATACATGAAATATTAGTGGATGAAATGGCTAAAACTCGTAGTGTTACACTTCTTTAATTATTGCCACTACTGTTTTAGCACTGTAGTTTACAGTGATCCACAATTTTTTTTCACTCAAGTTTAACCGAGACTACACTCAAATTTTCTTTTACGTGATGAATGTGATGTAAGTAGTGGCCACTTACAAACATATTTCTTTCAAAATAATTAAACTTTTTCATTATCTGTCACATACAACAGAATATTGCACATACTGAACTTAAAAGTTAGATTATGTAATAAAAATACCCAGTACGTCAGCTGTAAGAGTCAATTTATTTCATGCTTTCGACTTTCACGCTAATAGAAACCCCAGTCTAATAGAATCGTTTCACAAACACGAAATTTTAGCGGCATGAATCAGTATAACTTTTTTTAACACATTTATTAATTTGATAGGCATAGCTCAGACATGTTACGTTTTCTTTAAATGTAGCGGCAGATTTGAATGCCTAAAAGACACAAACATGCACTAAACAATGAAATGCGAGCCTCAATCTACTTTGCTCAAGTTGAATCTCGATTGAGGTATGGTGTTTGTTTCTGGGGTAATTCAACTCTTTCATCCCATGTTTTTATTGCACAGAAACATGTTTTAAGATGTATGTTTGGTGTTTCAAGTACTCATTCTTGTAGAAATATATTTAAACATTATAGAATTCTAACGTTGCCGGTATTCATATTTTTGAAATATGGGTGTACATATTCAAACACAAAAGCAAATTTGTGATAAATAATGAGTATCACAGTGTCAATGCCAGGCAAAAACATAATTTTCGTGTACCATTTGCACGATTAAATTTAACTACTCGTTTTCCAAACTTTGTAAGGCCTAAAATATTTAATTGTTTACCTGTGGAACTAAAAAATATAAACAGTGAGTTTTTATTCAAAACAAAATTAAAACAATATTTAGTAAATAAATGTTTGGATTCCATATTAGAATTCTATCCTTCTATGTATAGTCTTTCCGAAGTCAGTTGAACATGCAAAAAAAAACGCCTGGCAATAAAATTTAATGAGTTTCATAGGCGTCCCTAAAAAAGTTTTCTGCTAAAGGTAAAAAATTATAATAATTTGTATATTGTAATATTAGTAAACAAAATATCCCTCTTATTTTTTCCTTTCGCAATTGTAATATGAATGATCGATAGAAGGTGCCTATAATAAATTAAAATTACCCGAATCACACCAAATTCCGCATTGCTGCACTGCACTGCTGGGCAATTTATCAACCACCTGTCAACTGCTGAGATTTATTGCCCAGTAGCCCAATGCAGCTGTGCTTGTTTTCCTGTGCCCCGCTCGCATTCTTCATCTGGGCGTATACATTTCTATCATCTCTACGTTTAGTTTGACCAGACCTGTATATGGCTAAATAAATATGGGAACAAGTTTTTCAAATATTTCAATTGTTGCCGAGTTGCTGCGTCAGCGACCTAACCTGGTACATACTGTCAATCTCGTACTTCTTCAATTGATATCGGAAAGACTATAATTTATGGTTGTTTGACTATTCCTATACATGTTAGTTCATGTCTAAGAGGAAAATAAATTATTATTATTATTATACCCCACTGGTCCCTTTACGGTGCTGCTTTACCTATGCACCAAAGTGACAAACTTGTAATAATAATAATTATGTTATCGCTNAAAGTTTTCTGCTAAAGGTAAAAAATTATAATAATTTGTATATTGTAATATTAGTAAACAAAATATCCCTCTTATTTTTTCCTTTCGCAATTGTAATATGAATGATCGATAGAAGGTGCCTATAATAAATTAAAATTACCCGAATCACACCAAATTCCGCATTGCTGCACTGCACTGCTGGGCAATTTATCAACCACCTGTCAACTGCTGAGATTTATTGCCCAGTAGCCCAATGCAGCTGTGCTTGTTTTCCTGTGCCCCGCTCACATTCTTCATCTGGGCGTATACATTTCTATCATCTCTACGTTTAGTGCGACCAGACCTGTATATGGCTAAATAAATATGGGAACAAGTTTTTCAAATATTTCAATGCCGAGTTGCTGCGTCAGCGACCGAACCTGGTACATACTGTCAATCTCGTGCTTCTTCAATTGATATCGGAAAGACTATAATTTATGGTTGTTTGACTATTCCTATACATGTTAGTTCATGTCTAAGAGGAAAATAAATTATTATTATACCCCACTGGTCCCTTTAAGGTGCTGCTTTACCTACGCACCAAAGTGACAAACTTGTAATAATAATAATTATGTTATCGCTCTCCTCTCTTTCTATTGCAAAGACTAGCCTAGAAGTGAATGATCTGCGTGGGAGAGGGCACAGCATCTTATTATTCAATTGAAATGTTTGTTAATATATACTCGCAATGAATCATTTTTTTAGGCTCTGAAAGCATCAAAACTGCTCCTGCTCTTCCTAAAAATGCAAATGTTTTCCTACCAAGCCACCGCCTTTGTTCTTTTAGAGGTCTGGAAGATATATAGATACTACAGCAGCGTGTACCACTGCGTTCCGATCCTGTACGTCGGGCTGTATTTCCTCGGCAGGTATCTGTTGAAACAGAAACGATTAAGGGGGAAAAAAGCCGAATTAGATGAGGCAGGAGATAAGGAAGTCAAAACGAAAATTAACTAGAATAATGTCGAACAAAACTTGTTTTCCTTTACTAATCGTTATGGTGGCGTGATTTTTGTAGAACGTAGGATCAAATAAGAGTAGCGCTCAATCAGGCATTAATTAACAAAAAAGAAGGTGAGAAATGTGTATTTTAATAATAATTTATAAACTTGATATAATGATAGCACTACAATAGTCACAATAATTATAAATTTTTTTATTTAGATGAATCAGTATATAAAAATATGTATACAGGGTGTCTTTACTTTAGACTGACAGTCAGGATTATAACGTGTACGATTTTATTCTTGTTTAATTAATTTTTGGCTTTTCTTGATTTTCATTTAAATATCCTATTTTTTTTCTATTAGATTTTTTGTTATCACTGTGCTTCTCCAAGAGAATATTGTAATGTACCGGGCGTTTTAAAAAAATGATGCCATAAATTCTAATTGATCGATTGAGAAAGAAGACAATTTTTTCAGATGGATATGGCCTATTGTCTTTTATTTTTAAAATAGAGTGCCAGATGATTTTTTTAAATAAAATTTTTGTCATTTCCTTTTACAAAATATAGGTCATTGCGTTGAAATTTAGTGCGGATAAGGTTTTGGGGATGCTAAAAACGCCAGTATTATTTGTCAAAATTGGAGTATTTGTATACAATTTTTGCAAGAAAACCTAAACTCAAAAAAGTCATAAAATGTCACTGGTCACTGGGATAGATTGCAACTAACAACTTCTATGAGATAATCGAAAAGTAACAACACCAACATTTTTAGTTTCCTTAAAAACCTACTTATTTCATATTTCGATGCAATACATTGTATTTCACAAAAGTTATAACCAAAAATTGATTAACAAAAAAAAACAAAGGCAATAGATCCAATGACTCATAGCGGAAAAAATTTATTTTGTTTTTTTATTACACCCAGTATATCATTTGTAATTCATTATAATATTATACCACCCCTGCTTCCACACTATGTGGATTTTTTAAGGAACATTCTAGACATATTATAATCCCAAAAACTAAACTTTGTGCTTCCTTAACTTCGGTTTATTTGAACTACCTTCCTAAATCTAAACTTAAGACTGCCATATTTGCGACACCCTGTATATATTAACATTTATGTAATCATACTATAAGGTATTCATTTTGTGTATTGTAAAAATGGCTCTCTTTGTTTGCTGCAACTTTTATCTACAAACTTCTATGAGTTGGATTTAAAAAATCATTTTATAATCATTGAAAAGCCATTTACTTACTATATGTGTACAAATTTTATGAATCTGTCTCCTTAAATAAATTAATAGAGTTATTTTTTTTTACTGTAAAGTTGTGGAAGTCATGTATGAGATTGTTTTAATAAATTACTATTTTGGAGATTCTTTAGGTATATCAGCTTTTTTATCCCTCTTCCAAAATAAGACGGTAATTGTTTAAGTTGATTTTCATCATACTAACTTAGCTAGTGAAATTAGAAACATTTTATAGAACATCTGTTGTTTCTTGTTTGTAATTTTAACGAAAATACAAAAAAAAAAGATAATTAATGAAGCAGATGATGGCCTTTATCTGGTTTACTATATTTTTTGCTTGCAAAATTTTCAGCTTAATTTCGAAATTTGGGGTTTGGAAGACAAAATTGCAAGTGTATACCTGAAATTTTGAGTTGAAACTTAAAATTTCGCGTTTGAAACACAAAATTTCGAGTTGCTGATGGATGCATACATTTTATTTATTTTTTTTACTTACCAAATTTCAAGAAATTTCGAGATTACATTAAAAATATTGAGAACTTAAAATTTTGATTGATTTGAAAAAGAAAATTTCTAATTTAACCGTGACGTTTCGTGAACTTGAAATTTTGATTTTGAAACATAAAGTTTCGAATGCTACCTGAATCTCAAATTTTTGAGTTTTAATTGGATAAAGGTCATACATTTTAAATTTCTTTTTACTTAATTTCCTGAAATTTCGAGGTTACGTTAAAAATGTTTGAATTTAAAACTTTAATTTGAAAAGGAAAATTTTGGGTTTAAATCAGAAATTTTCAGTTGAAATTGGACGTTTGATTTGGAAAGACGAAGTTTTGAGTGTGTTCTCAAACCAAAATTTCGAGTTTCAAGCGAATGAAGGTCATATATTTTTTCTCTGCCTACCTAATTTCGTGAAATTTCGAGATTACATTAAAAATATTTTTTGAGAATTTAAAATTTAAACTGAAAAACGGAAATTTTGCGTTTAAACCTGAAATTTTAAGTTGAAATTTGACATTTTAATTTTGAAAGACAAAGTTTCGAGTGTGATCTCAAACTAAAATTTCGAGTTTCAAGCGAATAAAGGTCACGTATTTTTTCTCTGCCTCCGTAATTTCGTCAAATTTCGAGATTACATTAAAAACGTTGAATTATGAATTTGGAAGAGAAAATTTTGGGTTTAAACCTGAACTTTTGAGTTGCAACTTGAAGTTTAGATTTTAAAATAGAATGTTTCTCGAGTATAGACCCAAACTCATAATTTTGAGTAGGTACATTTTTTTGCTAACTAAATTTCATGGAAACTTGAAATTATAAGGAAACTGTTATGAATTTAAAATTTTGATTTTAAAAAGAAAATTTCGGGTTTAAACCCAAAACTTCGAGTTGGAACTTTTAATTTTGATTTTGAAACTCAAAATTTCGAGTTTGACCTCAATTTCAAAATTTCAAATGGATAAAGCTCATACATTTATTTTTCGTCTATATTTTATGAAACCACGATAAAATTAAAAATTTTGAGTTCAAAATTAAAATGTCTGGTTTAAAATAATTTAAAATTTCATGTTTGTATTTGAAACAACTTCGATTTTCAAACAAGAATTTTTATGTTTCAAACTCCATCAATCAATCAATTTATTGGCAGATGATACGTGTTAAACAACTACTTGCGGACTACATACCCTGTTCAGTGCTGAACTACATCCCTAATATCTGGTAAAAACATTGTCAGTTGGTGGTTGTCAACCACCAGTTTCGAATTTATTAATTCTCATCAGTACGCTATCTGGTGTCTACCAACCAACTTGTCTGTTTGTTTTGAAATATCAAGTTCAAAATAACAAATTTTGGTTTAAACATGAGATATGGCATTAGCTTTAACTTGAAATTTGACTCAAACTCAAAATTGCAAGTTCAAATCTTCTAATTCGAATTTTGGTAAATAAAAAAAGTATACAGAGCTAGTGGGTAATTTTTCACGGAGAAGAACCCATGTTTCCATGTTTGCATGTTTTGCAGAACTACTTAAATCAATAGACTACGGCGTAGACTTTATCTCACTAAATGCCGATATTTGAACAGGCGTAAGTTTTAAAAAATGTGCCTCAAAAACTCAGCTGCCTGTAACTAAGAGTATTTATATCAAAATAATGGAGTTAAAACTGTTTGGTAACCTATAACTTTTTACAAAAATAAAATTATAACCAGACCAGAGCACCAGAGTACATTTACACTTAATCAACAAGTAAATCAAACTATTTTCATACCGTTTGACAGATCGACGAACAAGAAGAGCGAATTCCAAGAATCTATAAATACGAATTGTCATTTTCCCGGCAAGAGCGGTACGTCTATCCGCCACCAGATGTCGCCGGGTCGTCCGGCCCCCAAGGCCAGCGCGTCGATAACTTGTCATCCGCGATACGAGGGGCCACTGCGTACGTAATCGCCAGCGTTTAGCTGCCGTAAAAGAATCGCTGGTTGGGGTTCAAGATTCAAATCGACCAAATACAGTTGTCAACATACTCATCTAGTTGCATTGGTAAGTACCCACATGCAATTGTTCGTGGTTATCTCCACACGTGTCTTTATTTGTAATGCGCAGGACCATTTGTTTGTTGTACAAATAAAAATAGGCACACGCCACTTGATAAACTCAGTCGTTACTCGTTTGGCGGAGATTTTAATAAGGTTTCATAATCCGTTCGGCCGGATCCTGGTTTGCCATGGTTGCGGAGCGTATGGGAGGCGGTATTATTATTAGGTTCGAAGAAAGCCGTTTTTATTTCGTGGCCGCTGTGTTTGGACGGCCTTTTTCGAGGGGAATGCGGACTCTGGGCAAATTTCCGTAGTTTATGGTGCCGTATGATGCCATAAATATCGATTTGTCTTTTTCAGTGATTCTTGAATATTTTGATTTTGTCCGGAGCAGGATTTATCACGGTCACTATTAGGTCCTTTATCAGCTAATAACAATTTTGAATGTGACCTCAAACCATATTTTTGAGTTTAAGTGGATGAAGGTCATACATTTAATTTTTTTTTTGCTTAATTTCGTGAAATTTCGGGATTACATTAAAAATGTGTTGGGATATAAAATTTCAAATTTAAAAAAGAAAATTTTGAGTTTAACCCCGAAATTTTGAGTTGAAATTTGACATTTGACACGAAGTTTCTAGTGTGACCTTTTTTATTTTTCATCAAATTTTCAGATTACTTTAAAAATATTGAGTTTAAATTTGGAGTTTTGAGTTTGAAACAGAAAATTTTATATTTTAAACCTGTACTTTTGAGTTGGAACTCGAAGTTTTGATTTTGAAACACAAAGCTTCGAGTGTAGCCTCAAACTCATAATTTTTAGTATTACATTATTTTTTGCTTACTAAATTTCATGGAATTTCGAAATTAAAAGAAAACTGTTGAGTATGAATTTAAAATTTCAATTTGAAAAAGGAAATTTCGAGTATAAACTCGACACTTCGATTTGGAACTTTTAATTTTGATTTTGAAATACAAAATTTCGGGTTTAACCTCAAATTCAAAGATTCAAATGGACAAATACCCATACATTTATTTGACGTCTACAATATTTTATGAAACTTCATGATTAAATTAAAAATTTTAGGTTTGAATTTGAAACATCTAAAACAGTCGAAAAATACTATTTTATGTACCTATTTTTTATCTTTTGGTTTTAATATGTTAAATGAGAAACAAATAATAAAATGTAAAATGTTATTTTTTATTTGGAGTTTGGAAGCGAAAATTTTGGATTTAAACCTGAACTGACCTTTCGAGTTGAAGTTTTGATTTTGAAACACAAAGTTTTTAGTGTAGCTTCAAACCAAACTCATAATTTTTAGTACATTGTTTTTTGTTTACTAAAATTCATGGAATTTCGAAATTAAAAGAAAACTGTTAAGTATAAACTGAAAATTTCGATTTGAAAAATAAAATTAAAAATTTCGTGTTTGACCTCAAATTCAAAGTTTCAAATGGATAAGCCAATATATTTATTTGATGTCTACAATATTTTATGAATCTTCACTATAAAATTAAAAATTTTGAGTTCGAATTTGAAAAATTTTTAGATAAGTCGATCTATTTTTTATCTTTTGGTTTTAATATGTCAAATGAGGATCAAATAATAAATTATTATGTTTATTTTGTCGATGTAAAGAATTTAGAAGATATTAAATTTAAATATTTGCAGTTTTATAAAAAAAGGATTGTTTTTATTTGGGAGACTTTTATGAAGTCGACAAAAATACATTTCGAAAACTACTATAACATACATACTATATTTGTTATCAAAGCGCTTTCTTTAGTTGCCAAAATCAGAAAAGGTCTAACATTATAAGTATGTAGGTACCTATTTACTTTTTTACTTTTAAGTTTCTGATGGGAAATATGTTTTATACAGGGTGTTAATGATCTATAAATTTTATCGGTGGGATCTAGTAGCAAATCAATAAAACAGTTCTTATAAACATGTGTCCAGAAATGTTTCGCTTTCAAGACAGTGTGTTGAAAGTTAAGATTTAAAAAAATTTCACATTTATTTAAATATCTTTTATAATGTTTGACGTAGATTGATGAACTTGTAGCAATGACTTAACTAATTATGGGCAAAGCATTAGCTGAGTTGGTACACCAGTTTGCCAATCAGTCAGTGGCGGAGGTACTGGGAAACACTGTCACTAAGAACCCTAGATTTTCGACGCCATTAAATATTTTGGAAAGTGGATGTGTATATTTCATTCCAGTTCGTATTTTCAACAACAAAAAAAATATATATATCTTGGATTATTCGAAAAACCAGCCATTTTTGAGTTATTCTCTTTTAAAATTTAAGATAAACCTCGACACAGTTGAATAAATAAAAAATGACGAAAATTATTCGTTGCACAAAAAAATACAGTATTAAGTAGTTGGTAAAAATACAATTTTAGATACAGTAGATACATCAGACATTAAAAAAATCGTTGGTGTAGCACTTTTAATTTTTTGGAAGTTGCCGTCATTCAGAAAATTTAAAAAATTCTACGACTGATTTTTAGACTTTTCATAATTACATTGTGTTTAAAATTGTATTTCGAACTAAAAATTCATATACATTTTGGTTTTGACTATTCGCTTTATTTAACTATGTTGTAGACGTATTTTAAATTTAAAAAAATAGTGACTGAGAAATGGTTCGTTTTTCGAATTAAACGGAAGATATATTTTTCTTAGAGTACCAACCGAAATTAAATATTTTTGTCCAATTTCCTAAATATCGAGGCGAAATTCTATGGCTTTTAATGAAGGGTTTCCCAGTACCTCCGCCACTGCTTGGCAGATTTGTGGACCATTTCAATAATTTGTTACCCATAATTAGTTAGTCATTAGCCCAAATAAGTTTAATCAATCTACGTCAAACATCTTAAGACATATTTAAATAAATATGATGTATTCTTTTTAATTTTAACACCCTGTATCTGAAGAACGAAGCGTTTCCGGACACAGCAATTTTTTTCCATTGACCTGTGACGCAGAATCCATGATTAAAGTTTGGCAGAGTATAACATTAACTCCCTGTAGATTCAAATTTAGTGTGAAAAAATTATACTTAATTGAACCATTTCTGAAATGTTTCCATTCCAAATAAATCGGGTTTGTATTCTGGAGATTTTAACCGTAAAAAATAAAAAGATACCTGCTTCACCGCCATATGGTCGACATTAATGGCAGTTTTCCGCCTCATTCAACAACATATTTTTCATCAGAACGTCATTAATCAGTTTAGAAAATGTAACGACTTTATTTTTTTCCTTATGAAATGGATACACACTTGAAATGATGCAACTATACTTTTTAAAGGTTGAACAATTCTTAATTGTATATTTTATGTACAAAGTACAGATTTTTTACATAAATATTCCTAAGAACGTAGAAAATATTGTTTTAGAGGTTAAGTGCTTTGAAATACAACAAAACATAGTGCAGAGCTTTCATAAATGTTTACAAGCCATGTACATAATAGTACCTATATTTTAGATTTACATTTAAATAACTAGCCTCTACTATTATTGGCCGTTATTGGCAGTGCCACGTACATATCAAGGGAAGGCAACTTAATGAAAATTTTTCAATTCTTGCGGTCAATACAGTAGGTACATAATTACTTCCACACTGTAATAGAATTTTGAAGAATTCCTATGAAACATGATGAACAAAAAACTAGTTTTGCTATTTATTTTTATAAGAATTTTATATTTATACAAATAACATTGTACGTACAATTCCAACTAAAAAACGACCTTCTCAGATAAATTATTGGTTCACGTTTCGTCAGTCTACATCAAACATCCTCAATGATATTCGTCAAAAAGTGTGTTTTTTTTTATTTCATCGTTCGGACTCGAAAATTGAACGGAGAAAATCGGTGTCTTGGTTGATACAATATTTGTTTTTTTTTATGGGCACCAGTTGAATTACGCTTATTTCACATGATATCGTTTACCTCTTTATTTTGGTCAAAATATCAAATTTTCCAATTTCGCACAAGAGTGTTTTGATAACAAATGATTCGGCTATGAATAAATGAGATTTTGACAGAAGTTCGGTTAAATGTTCATTGACAATGTCAAAGTTCGACCAATTAAAAATGTAATTTTCTCATTAAACAAAGCTAGATATTCAAATTAATTAATCAGTAAGTTTGAATCATGTCTCACTCTTCATGTGAAATTCGCATTCTCGTTAACTAAATTTTGACATCGTCAATGACAACATAACTGAAATGTCAAAATTTTGAAATAAAGGGATGGATGTTTTGTTTCCAAAGCACTATTTGTGACTGATATTCCGGCAAAACAAAGAAGCAAACTGTCATATGACATATCTCAATAACCAGAAAAAAGCACCGCACCGCATTAAAAAATGCAAAAATTCCATATGTACCAATATCGTCCATAAGAAAAATAAAGACTTCCATGGAATTTGAATAATACACGAAAAAGTGTCGCGACTTTCGATTTCCATACCAAAGAGGGCGGAAAAGTGTATGTACAAAGTATTGAAAAAATAATGAAATATAATTTTCCATCCAATCAAACTAAAAAGTGTTTTGAAGTTTTATATCGGTAAGTCGCTAATTGCGAAAAAATGTTTAGGTTTTGAAGTGCGTTTTTTTTAGATGCGTCCATAGAACTTGTAGTCCTGGGTCCACCCCTGGCAAAAATCCTAGCTACGCCCATGAAATTTAACATTTCCTTTTTAATATCTAAATAACATTGTAAACTAAATTTAAAATTTTTTTTTCCTTGTAAATCCCAAGGGGGGCGGCGCGGCGCTCCAGAGCCCCCCACACCAGCCGCCACTGCTTAATAATGTATGAGTCTAAAAAGTCTGTAAATAAAAACCGGAAAACATAATTTTCAATGTTTTTGTCGATAACTTAAGATTTCTGCAATTTATTCGTCGTCAGTTTCCTCTGCTCTAATTTAACCGACCTTGTATCTCTTAAGATAATCGAGATCCCAATGGTGCGGCCTGGAAAATGGGCACCCTGTATGTACGGGAATTTTTCAGAACAAAATTCTGCAACAAACTATTTTTTTACATTAAATTAAACTTGATCATTAGAGAGCGGACAATGTGTGACTTTAACCCGAAGAATAGGTCAAATTTTGGTAGAGATGTGTACGCGTTCAAAAATGTATTGTGTATAAACTATGCAAAATATAATTATTATGTATAGCAAATATATCGTATTATCCTCGCGAAGATTTGTACCCTTTATTTAAAATCCATAAATCATGTGAACAGGTTAAATAACGAGAAAATAATTAAGTTAATTTAGTTCTAAAGAAATGAAATGACACTCGCGCCCATCTCTAGTCCATCCGTCGACATCGGTTGCGTTTATCGAATTCCTATTGGTCAGAATTCAAACTGCAGCCCTGTTATGAATGGAGCGTGAGTTGGACTATTCTATCATGTGCGTCGCCTGAGGCTATTCGTTACATTGACTCCTAATTTCCAATTAAAAGAACGACACTATTTTTAACCGAACTTTATTTAATAAATATGTAGTATACAATTTCTGATTTTCTAAATATTTTATAACGCCTAAAAATGTATGTACCGTGGAATTTTCGTGAATTATCACGTAAATTTCCGATGCATACCCGACACGCCACTGCGTCATGGGTAATGTATCTAGGTTTATGAATGACATATCTATGTTCAAGGTTAAAGTCACAAATTGTCCGCTCTCTGTTGATCATTATTTCGCTACAACGCATCATACGAAACCGATAATAACGAAATAACGGCAGTTATTGACTTCGCGTTTGCTTCGTGTATACGTGTTTTTAATATAAAGGGTAAAAAACGACCTTTCGCTGATAAAGTATGCAACTTTATTTATTTTAATTTATACCTACCTGTTTATTTATTTGTTTACGACTGACACGCCTATGACTAGCCGACGAAAACCCCGAACTGTAATTATTGGTTATACAACTTTACATTAATGCTACATTAAGAAGTATCTTGCTGCAAATATTCTGTAGAGAAGTAAATAAAAAATTATTTTTGAATTGATAACAGTTTAAGTATTTTAGTATTGTATATTATTATATTATTATTTATTATATTATTAAATATTATTTGCGTTTAATGTACAGTAAATTATAATGTCTTAAACTTATTATAATGTTTATAAAACAATGTTTATTACTATTCTTCTATTTCTAAATAAAATCGTTCGTAGACCAACCAACAGCCAACAGACCGTAAATAAACCCTATTAGAATCGGAGGTGAACGGTTACTTTGGCGTTTAGAAAATTTTCGTATCATCGCTATCGGCAGCTTTATCCGATTCCTTCTTAATGCTTTTATCGCGATCTGCCGTGTCGCGGATGTAGGCACCCAGCCAGATAAACGCGCACATATTTCTGGCGAGCATGCCACTTCTAGCAACAAGTGTCGGTTTGTGTGTCTAATTTTAAACACACAATCTGTTTACCATGCGTCGCCTAACGGAACCAAACATGCCTACTTCGCACACCAACCGCAACCGGCGACGAACGAACAAAAATGCTTCCAGCCTTTTAACTCGATTTAAAAGGAAAGTAGGTCGCGGAATCCCTCGATAAAACAATAGCCGGTATGTGAGGTGGAGATCAACGATCAACTGTA
This sequence comes from Anoplophora glabripennis, assembly GCF_000390285.2. Taxonomy (NCBI): domain Eukaryota; kingdom Metazoa; phylum Arthropoda; class Insecta; order Coleoptera; family Cerambycidae; genus Anoplophora; species Anoplophora glabripennis. The sequence goes on along the minus strand of NW_019416273.1, from coordinate 850,569 downwards.
CGGGGCATCCCGTTTTCGATGTCTCGCCAGGGTGTATCGATTATTGTTGAATATAGGCAGTTGTTTTAAGAGAACTTTTCGATTTTTTTTATTATAATAATAAATTTATAACACATGGCGAATCTGTATTTGCTTATTTTTAAATTAGTAAATGTTCTTTGTAATTTAATAAAAATAATGATGATAATTTGCTTTGCGATGTATAGGAAAGCGCTGAAATTGTCATAGGTGCGAGAAATATAACACATGACAGATATACTGGTGTACTTTATTTATCCAAAGAAAAAAATTGTCTTTTCTGTGAATTCAGTGTTAACCCTCAAAGGTCACACTTAGGTTGGGCTACCTTAAAGGTCACACTAGTGCGAATTGGGATTTTGCCAATTTTGAACATTTATGACTTTTTTATTTGTTAACGGAAACATTTATGTCAAAACTGGAGTAAAATTTTCCTGAGGCGAATGTAATCAAGTTTGAAAAAAAAATTATTTGTTGATAAAAATTGAAGAAAAAATTTTTTTTTCGAAAAATGACTTAATTCGTCTTTTTTTATATAAATAATGACTAGAGAAAAATAAAAAAAAGGATTTTTAAGAAAAAATTACCCCATATTGATAAAATGATATGGATATCTCAAATATAGGCAAGTTTCTGGCTCCTTTTCTGTAAATTGATGTTTATTTGCACTCTTTGGTATAAAAATATTAATTTAAACAATAGTATCCATAAATATTGACAAATACATGTTACAATTAGACTATTAATGAAAAAAATGTTTGAAAAATTATTAACAACTAAATAAACAATGTTCTAATCTATTTTTTTACTTTATTTCTAGATTATGTGATATAAATTCAGCCACCCTTTTGCCCATACTAAAGTCACACTAGTGCGAATTCGCACCGATCGGACTTTCAGACTCTCTACTTTGGCCGACAATAACAGACTGATGCCAGTTGTGGTACGGCTCGACAGTTTGGGCTATATAAAGAATTACCGTGGAAATGCCAGCTGTTAAAAAAAGCGGTGGTGCGAATTCGCACTAGTGTGACCTTTGAGGGTCAACTAAAATAAACGCGGATATAAGTAAGGACGATATTTTCTCAACACAGTAAAAAATTTAAATTGTAAAATAATTGTGATCTACAATAAATGTGTAAGGTACGCGTATGGGTCAATCTGATATAAGCTCATTTAAAATTAGAAAAAAATCGCATAACTGGAAAAGTTACAGCAACAAATCTATTTAAAAAGTAACTTTCAATTTACGTAGGTTGGAGCTGTGTTCAGTGCGCGATCATGGACAGAGTTGTCTCAGCCGCAAACTTATTTGTGTTTTGTACAGTTTTTGAGGTCACAAGGAAATTTCCCGCAATTTTGACCCATACCAATTTTTTCCAAATATCAAAGTAAAAAAAGACAAAGGAGGCACAGCTACAGGTACAGACCGTAGAATATTTGTTAGAATAGAATTCCAAGAAACGAATAAGCCAATAAAGTTCTGTTATCGGAGGTACTGTAACACTTTACCGTTGCAGGGGCGTGACTGCAAATTTTTCATCTTATTTTCAGAATATTAAAATATACATAAGGTAAATATGAAATATAAAGTAGATTTTTTGGATTAAAATGTGTTTTTAGTTATTCTACAATAATAGTAAAGTGGAAATAATAAATAAATTAGAAAATAATACAATTATATAAACGCTAAAAAAAATTAGTAAACAAAGAAACATGTAAGTGAATAAACAATGAAACATGTAACCTATTACAGCCCTGCTACGTCGCCAGTGTCTTTCTACTTGTCGAATGCGGTTAATTCCAAAATAGTGACGCAGGGGTCTCCTTGGAATTCTATTTCGACAAATATCGTACGGACTGTAGAATGTGAATAACCCCGTGCGTTCTAGGCGTACCCTCGCAAGCGTTCTTGATCGATACAGGCCTCCTTAATCATTTAAAGGAAATCGCATCGGAGGATACCTCGAATTTCCCCATCGCGATTTACGTAATCCGCCAGCAATGCGCTGCACTCGTGTGTGCTGCGTGTGCAAGGGCGAACTCGATGTGTCATTCCGTCCGTTCCATGTTTTATGATTTCATAGTGCAGCTTCGCGGTAGGCGTGGCCCCGGGCTCTGACGTCAATATGTTGCTATGTGCCACGCTCTCCACGGGACGATATTTTTTTAAATTCGCCCCCCGGTTTTTGTTTTCGGGGACGGTTTTTGGTTTCGGGCGGACGACAGCTTGGACGCGGGCCCGGCGGTGTGTTCTTGTTCTCGCGTGTGCGTGTGAGGGCATTTGTTTTCCGAATAGCTGGGTGGCACCAGCGGCGTGCGCGTACGCATTGCGGTAGGGCGGTTTATCTAGGGAAAATGTTGCATAAATATCGAATTATTAATTAAAAGTCAGTAAATAGTGGCCCATTCCATCTTAAATCATGCAGAGCTCCATGTGGACCTGTCACCAAGCTACTCCAAAATATTTTTTTATTGTTCTAGGTCAAAAATAAGAGGACCCCTTTTTTTCTTTCTCTTCTCAGACGCATAGTCCCGTCTATTATGTGCTCGGAAAATGTATCGCCAAAAAGAAAAATTTAAAAAAATGTTACGATCGCATTTTGATTGTATTTTTTTTTATTTTTTGACACGTTAAAATAATTCTCATTTTACCTGATAGAAGGAATGAAGCCCTTCATATCTACCTTTTCAAAAATGTGAATAAATGCATAGTTCGGCAGAAAATGCATTTTTTCAAAAAAGTGCATCGTTTTTCTCAAAAAGGCCATATTTTTTTGCTCTCAAATTTTTTTGGAGATTCTTAGTACGAATATATTCAAATCTATCTTTCTGAAATTTGCGGTTTTTGCTTTTTATTGCATAAAACTTAAAAATAAAAAAACTGCAATAACGTAAATAAAATAAAACGTTAATTTCTATTCAATTATGGGTGGTCCAGATTTTAATAGACAAACTTCGGGAAAGTACTAAACAACAAAAATTAACATCACTTTGCTCTATGAACATAGGCGCAGAAAGCCACCGTTTATGAGGTACAGGGCGTTGAAATTATCAAAAATAAAACAATTTTTGTAAATATATGGAAAACCGCTTCATCAAATTTATCCAAATTTGATACACATTTTTTTTCGAATATTTCTCCTAATTCTGTATGTACACAGTCCAAATTCAAAAACCAGTGGCGAAGAAACAAGGACGTTGTTTCCTTATTTAGAGTAAAACTTCTACGCCACTGAATTAATTGGTAATATGAATACATTTTATAACGGTCTGAAATATTCCGGATGAAAAAACATTCTTTTATTTTTGTCGAAAAGTTAATGGTTTACGAGTTATGATACATATTATCCAAGTAAATAAAGCGTTGAAATAGGGAAAAATAAAACGATTTTGGGTGGTTCAGATTTTTAATAGACAAACTTCGAGAAAGCACTAAACAACAAAAATTAACATCACTTTGCTCTATGGACATAGGCGCAGAAAGCCGCCATTTGTGAGATACAGGGTGTTGAAATTAACAAAAATAAAACAATTTTTTTAAATATCTGGAAAATCGCTCCATCAAATTTATCCAAATTTGGTACAAACTTTTTTTCAAATATTTCTCCTAGTTCTGTATGCACACAGTCCAAATTCAAAAACCAGTGGCGGAGAAACAATGATTTCGTTTCCTTATTTAAAGTAAAACTTTTATGCCACTGAATTAATTGGTAATATGAATACATTTTACAACGGTCTGAAACATTCCGGATGAAAAAACACTTTTATTTTTGCCAAAAAGTGAATGGTTTACGCGTTATGAGACATATTATGATGCGGTTTTCCAGATATTTAAAAAAATTATTTTATTTTTGTTAATATCAACGCCCTGTATCTCATAAACGGTAGGTAACTTCCTGCGCCTATGTTCATAGAGCAAAGTGATGATAATTTTTGATATTTAAAACTTTCCCGAAGTTTGTCTATTAAAATCTGAACCACCCAAATTTGTTTTATTTTTCCCGATTTCAACGCTTTGTTTACTTGAATAATATATCTCATAATTCGTAAACCATTCACTTTTCGATAAAAATAAAAGAATGATTTTTCATCCGGAATGTTTCAGACCATTATAAAATGTATTCATATTACCAATTCAGTGGCGTAGAAGTTTTACTTTAAATAAGAAAACGACATCCTTGTTTCTCCGCCACTGGTCTTTGAATTTGAACTATGTGCATACAAAACTAGGGCAAATGTTTGAAAAAAAATGTGTACCAAAAAACTGGCAAAAAATAGATGTAGCGTATATTCAGATCTTGAAGTTTTTTTTTTCATGATACTGATAAATACAAACGGGTTTTTTCATATTTTTCACAAAATTTAAATTTTCTGATATAGTTCTTAATATATTTTGTGAAAATGAATTTCTATTTATTTGTTTTTATATTATCGGAGCTAAAGGAAAAACAAAATCATTTCTTCATGGTAACTTTCTCTGTACTTTTTCATGGAAACATTTTGTTTTTGGTTTACCATTAAGTATCAACTTCAGTTTTTTTTTAAATACGGTCTTGTCCTTTTTTTTCAATACATATTTTTTATTCTGTGTTCACTGATATATTACCTGTGGCGGTTTAATTACGTTTCGAATACATTTTAGCCATCATCACGGTTTGTTTTTAATTTTTGCCATGAGCGTCCTTAGAAAAGTATAAAAAAGGTCAAGGCGTGACAATTCTCTTTTTTTCGGCATTTTTCTAATGATTACATTGTTTTCTAAATAGTTATCAAATTTACTGGAATATCTAGTACTCCAACTTCAAAGTACATTTAAATATAGTCAAGTTATTGCTTTCTAAAATGTCTATAATTTCTTTTTGACCTTTAATTATTAAATTTAAGCGGCAATTTGTGTTTTCCATTGAAAATAAACACAGAGTTATAAAAATTAGTACTTTGGCGACAATTTATCGCTTTTTTTGGCTCTATGTGGCGAAGACAAAATTAATAAAAAAAAACAATATTAAATCACGAATAGATTTATGTACTTTTAATTTTTAATCATATATTGATATTGGTAATATTGGTATAATTGGTAGAAAAGTACAATATACTTTTCTGTCTTAAAACTGTTAAACGTATTTTATTACACAACTGCTGCTATGCCACTGGAGCAAGAAAAAAAAAATTTTGGAATTCTATAAACCGTAAGTTTAATTTTTTTTGTACAAATTCGTCGTCATTCCTTTCCGCGAGCCGCTGCTCACCCGGTGATTCTAGTTACCCTTGCTAACGCCGATCTAAAACAATGGAAACGCAAGTCACAATCGCCTCCGTGAAAATTACAACAACGGCGTCATCGAAACGGTCGCTGCGACACAAGTTCAGAATTTATTCGAATTCGACGAATAAACTTCTCAAGCGTTTTTCGAAATTACATGAAACGAATTCGGGCAGATTCGAAAGCCGGAGTTCGTGCTAGCGAGTCCCAGCTTGCTATCGCCGAGTTCTGTGGAAGCCATAAGTGTGTTGCGACCAAGGTCGTATTCGACAGAGGCGGTGCTGCTCGTTTATTACGTTCCAAAGCCTGCTTCTATGTTTTATACACCTTCTGGCATATACGGGATGGACCAGGTTTTCATATGTAAATTTTATAAGGTGGAACGCGTCATCTTCAAGGTACAGGGTGTTGAAAATAAACGTATGGTATTGTTTAAAACATCTCTGAAGATGAACCGGTGAAACTTATGAAATAATTTGCTTAATTAGATACCACCAGTGGTGTAAATATTAGGAATAGTACGCTGGTATTTTGGAAATTTGATTATTTTTAATTCCTGAATTTATTTCTAAGAAAAAAGGCCTCTATTTTATTCAAAGAACAATTACAATCATCAAAAACCTTAAAGGTATGCCCCTTGACCTTTGAGTACAGACAGGGTGATCATTAAATTATGGGAAATGCGTTTAATGGCACTAGAGTCGCGCCAATTAGCCAGATATTTGTTTTTCATAATAATATATAACATATTCTGTGGAATTTGTAGTATTTTTTTGTTTTTAAAATATTTTTTCTATTTTTTGTTGTGTTGTTGTTATTTTGTCTACTTTTATTTTTATGTTAATCAAATATACGTTAAAGAAAATTTCGTTATATGTACAGGGTGTTAATGAAATACTCTGCCAAACTTTAATGGTGGATTTATTTCGGATTATTTCGTTTTCGAGATACAAGTTATTGAAATTTAAAAAGTATCTCACATCGATTTAAATCAGTTACAAAAATTTGCTAAATTGGTTCACAATTCTGTTAACCAGTGGCGGAAATACTGGGAAACATCGTTATTTGGTAATAACCCTAGAATTTCAGTGCCTGTGCGAATTTTGGACATTAGGTAAATACATTTAATTTAGCTTGATATTTCTACCAAAAAAGATCTTTCATTTTAATCGAAAAATATGATTTCTCAGTTATTACTTTTTAATTTATAATAAATCTATGGCATAATTGAACAATCGAAAATAATTGATAATAATTTAATAATTTGTCACAAAAAAAAAGTATAGAAATTTTTTGTTGGGAACACTATTTAAATAAAATTAAATTATGAAAAGTACAAAAAATTCATTGGTGTAGGAATTTTTATATAATCTTCTGTAGGCCGTTTTTTTTCTTCTATAGTTAGTAATTGATAGTATGTACGTACCAGATTCGGTCACTAACGTAGCAACTCGGAATTGAAATATTTAAAAAACTTGTTCCCAGGCGATAAAAATGTATACGCTGCGCTGAGTTGAAGAATGCGAGCGCGGGCAAAGGAAAACAATCACAGTTGCATTGGGCTACTGAGCAATAAATCACAGCAGATGACAAGTGGTTGATAAATCGCCCAGCAGTGCAGTGCAGCAATGCGGAATTTGGTGTGATTCAGGTAATTTTAATTTATTATAGGCACCTATTAATCATTCATATTACAATTGAGAAAGGGAGAAATAAGAGGGATATTTTGTTTACTAATATTATCGCAACGTGGCATTTTGTAGACATTACCACCAATATAATAAAATTGTTTGAGGACGTAAATAATTAAAATATGTTGTTGGCCAAATGAACATGAAATTTTCTACAAATTATGTACAAATTATTATAATTTTTTACCTTTAGCAGAAAATTTTTTTAGAAACGCCTATGAAACTCATTAAATTTTATTACCAGGCGTTTTTTGCATGTTCAACTGACTTCGAAAATATTATACCTTGTATTTAAAATTGTATTTATATCAAAATATGTATTTTTTTATTGAAGTTTAATAGTTTTGGAATTATTTTCGAAGTTTATTTTTAAAAATGGCTCAAAAATGCTTGGGTTTCGAATAAAACTGTATATATCTTTTTTTTTTTGGAAATACCAACTGAATTAAATATTCAATGATGTCGATATTTACAGCACTCAGTATTTCCGCCACAAACTGACACATTTGTGTACTATACTTATTTTTGCCTATAATTCATTGTAGTCGTTAGCCTGGGCTTCATCAATCTAGGTCAATCATTTTAAGAGATATTTAAATAAATGTGATTTAACACCCTATATCTGGAAAACAAAAGACATCTGCTTTCTTATTGATTTGTGACCTCGATTCCATCATTAAAGTTTGACAGAGTATATCACCCTGTATATTCTCGTCGCTCACGAGCGCTTTTGCAATTTTTTCCCAGAAACATACCCCTGATTCGATGCCGCTTAATAGAAGTTATGCTGTAAGACTTTTTTCTATTTAGGACTGTTTTTTTTCAATTGTGGAGTAGATTTAATTATCAGTTAAATCTATGTCTGTCACTTTCTGATAGATATATTTTTTATGAGACAGACATAACTGCCAAATATTAAGGAATGAAAAAAAAAATCAACTTTTTTGGAGGTGCTTACTACAAAGTTGTATAGATTGATAGTAACTCTAAAACTATTTATTTCACCAAAAAAATCATTAACATTTTTTTTAAATGCGTTTTAAATACAATATCATTATCAGAGCTTTAAAAAAATATTGACAGATATTTTTAATTTTCTAAAGAATATTGTTACTAAATAATAATTACAGCGCTGATTTTTTGTGACTTGTTCAAAACTGTATTTCTAACAAAAAAGTTCATGGGTTTTTTCTGTGAATTAGAATTATACCTAAAATAATTCAACTATGACAAGCTTATGTTAGATTTAAAAAAATAATCTACTTTCTTTGAGTTACAATTAGGAATGGTTGATATATGTAATTATTTACAAATTCAGTGAATTTTTAGCTGTACTTAGTTCAGTCATCAGCCCAAGTTTAATGAGTCATTGTCAAACATATTCAAGGATATTTGTGCACATGTTACATTAAAATTGAGGTGAAATTACGAATTTTTCTCCTTAAAATGAATCCAAGAATTATCTCCTGCAGTATTTTTACCTACATAAGTCAACCTGTAGTTTCACGACCGCTAAGTTTAATGTGAAACACCCTGTATGACCACTCGAAGCGTTTTCTATTTACACATTTCGTGGCTTTCGACTCTCGAATTTGGCAACCGATCGGCGATTGTTTTATTTACCAACGTACTGATTGGTAGTTTGGTTTCGAAGGAATCGAGTTGGCTTCGAGAAACAGGTGTATTTTCACTTTTACGTATCATTCGAGTACACCTGGAGATTTAAAAGTTCCCTGTTCGTCGAAGTTCGTTTAAAAATGCTAATGAAGCAGGCTTAGGCCGGATATAGTTATATTCCGAAGCGTTTTCAGTGTCGTTACGTCGGTATGGACGGAGTACTTTCGGGGAAAAGAGTAATGAGTATGTTTTTATTTTAAGTAAACATCGTTGGTTCGGTCGGTGTAGTCATGGGCCTGGCTGGACTGAGCGCAAATATTTGTCTATTTTTACAGCGGCGCGCGGCGTGGTGTAAAGTGGGTCGAGAAAAATTATTGAAAGTATGAAAGTGTATCGCAAGAAATTATTATGTACTCTTTCTATTACAAACATTAGAAATTAAATAATTAAAAATACTTAATTTTTAAAATGTTTTAAATTCCTACGGGGCTTGATCTTAAATATAGTTTGCTGTGCAAAACATTTTTACAAAAAAGTAAATGTCAAATTGAAAATACGTATGCATGCATTTTTATCAGAAAACTTGTTGAGAACCACTGACTTTACTGTGGCATTTACGCGTAATATAATTTGTCTAAGCCACTTCATTGTGCACGAATGATTAACTTACATACAATTTTTTATGCGAACATTTTGGATAAAGGTGACTGTACAATTTAATTTTCATTAGCTGTTAAAACCAATTCCTATTTTGTTAAACTAGAATCAGCATTATATTTAGATTTAGGCAGCAAAGTGTAACTAAAAGATTCTTGTCCTAAATAATTTTCTTGACACTTGTCGTGGCAAACTCGCAGTAAGTCGATGTGCATATGTAATTGATTATCTTTCATGTGGACAGCAGTTCTCAAAATGTTTATTCACATAACATTCTGCCCTCTTATCTTTGTTACTGTCGAGCATTGTAGGAAATTTCCTTGCGGTTTCAAAGCAACAGTTGAATGTTGCATTTCAGAGCCAAATTTACGTTACTTTTGATAGAACACCCTATATCTTTATATATTTGGATGAAGTGTTTTCTTTCGATTGCCGTGTTATAAGGTTTGATAGGTTTATCTCTAATAATAAAGGAGATACGCCAGAAGAGTTTACCATAAGCTCAGTGTGTTAGAAAAAGGCTATTGTTAACATATCTTTTGACCATATCGCCCTTATTATTGGAGCTACACCTATCAAACCTTACTGTAACTGTAATCTTAGGGAAGCTCTCTGTCCAAATGTACATGATGTTATATTAAAAGAAAAATCGAAATTCAACATTAAATTGTTATTTCTATTTTGAAATTAGGTATAAGAAAATTTCCTTTCTTTTCTGAATAGAAAAGTAAAACAAGATACAGGGGATAGAATATAATGCGATTAACTCTTCATTTTTTCGATATGTAACATTTTTTTGTGAAAAAAGTTCGGATTTTTGCGAAATAAAAAACAAATTAAAAAAATTAATTTCAATAATTCGGATCACATTAAAAAAAAATTGCAACTGGTTGAACTCTCGAAGGTTTCTTTGGGACACCTTGAGGTAAAAAAAAAACGAAAATATTAGTCTATTCATTATTTTTTGTACCCTAATTTTTACATTTTTTTAATGAAGTTTCTTACATCGGAAAAAAATTTGGTGTCAAAAAACATTAGATAGGTATTATAGAAAATACTTATTATATTAAACTGAAAACAAGTTATAGGATAGGGTAAGTAAAACAAAGAGTAAAATAGGTCCTAAATGGTCCCTACAACTGCGTGAAGGTTAGGCAAAGTTCAATACGGTTATTATTGATGTTTCTTATACTCTTCAGTAATTTTAAATGAAGATACATCGAGAGATTGATATAATTTTCCCAAGGTCATATATTTACTTACCCCAATATTTAATTATAACATTATATTTAGGTAGTTAAAACACGGTGCTATGTTATTACTTTACAAATGAATCTAAACATGTCTACTGAACAACTAGTGTAGTTCTCTACACAAGGGCGGATACACTACATAGGGTGATCACATGGATTAATCTGATTTGTAGAGGAAAACCAGCTCATGTAAATTCACACTTTTATTCCTATATTTACATAAAATATAGTACAAACACATAAATGATTAAGAACAGTACATTTTCAAGTGTAAAAGTACAACGCAAAATGTAAGAATACATTGCAGAAAAATAATACACACTAGAAAGTGTAATTCTACGCAATGTATCATGTATGTTCAATTCATTTACATTTTTTATTTATAAACACCATTGCAATTATTTAAAAAAGCCTATGTGAATATCCACAATTTTTGTCAGTGTAGTCAGTGTAGATTACAGTAATTAATAATATTTGCTAAAAATTTCCTACAATTTTTCTGTAATACTTCGTTCCTACATGAAAAACAAAATTTCATACGAATCGTAAAAATTCGTCCTAACATGATTCAGCCCTAACTCTAGTTTTATGAGTTTTTGGTAAACAATAAAGTTATTAATATTATTAATTATAATATTTTCGAATAACTAGTTTTCTTGACGCCACTCCCTTTGGAGTAGTTGCCCAAAAACCCGAGACAACGCGAAAAAACTACGTCCAGTCGATTTCATAGTATCATCCTTCCAGAAGAATAACGTGCTTTGGCGCGACACCACAAATAATGGCAGTGGGTACGGTGAAACCTCATGGCACAAATAAAGCCACGAATGGAACCGCATTTTGATAATCAAGGTGTTCATTATCAGGCTTCTAATAAACTACATGTTTACGCAATAATAACTAAGCGCATATTGAAATACCACAAATGGGTATGTATACGTATTTGCTGCGGTTTGACCTTAAAAAGGATGGTTGAATTTGTAAGAGTAAAAGTTGTAGGAAATTTTTTCAATTTTTTGATACCTACCTCAATTAGGAAAAATTGTTGAGTGTAAGGTTACAAACATGTAGACCTTACATGCGTTTATTGGATAGAACCCTCTGTGTATTTATACGCAGTTGAATAGGCGGTTTTTCTATGATTGCGTTCGATAGGTCTATCTGAAACAATAAGGGAGATACACATAAAATAGTGGGAAAAATTTCGGAAATTCTTTTGACCCTTTAATTTTTTGCATTAGTGTATTTTATTTTAGCAAGCGTTAGAACGTCTCTAATTTTATCTTGCGGTATCCATAATTTTTCCCATTTTGCTGACCAAGAACAAATGACACAAAAAGAAAGAGACATGATTTTCGCATACCTGCGGCCATCTTATGACGTCACGTGGAGAGTAAACATCGATTTGTGGATATTGCCCATGCTAGACTGTCGTTATAACATAATGAAGAAATATTGAGAAGAGTGCATCTTAGTTTTTTTGCATATAATTAATTTATGCGTTGCAGAAAACGGTGGTTATATTGAACAGTTTTTATGAGAGAACAGTCTGTTACAAATTATATTGTTTCTGTTATCAAATAAATTTTGAGTTGAACTGAATTATTTCAAGTTTGAATAAAAAATATATTAGTAATGATGTAATAAAAAAACTTAATGAACTAAAAACTTTATAAATACAAAAATTGTACAAAAGGAAGGAAGCTGTAGCATGCTCCAAGCATAATTATGAGCGGGTTAGGTCAAGAGATGGGCTCCTTTTCACAGTTCTGTTAATCCACTTAATTCGTTTACCATGTTATAAAGTGACATTTATGTGGTGATAGTGTAACAAATTTGCGTAAAATCTTAAGGCATTTCAAAGTTATTTGAAAAAGACATTTTTTTATCAAGTTTATTGTTTTCTAGCGGCTAAATAAAGCAAACATAGGGTAGATGCACCTAAGTTTAGTTAAATCTACTTATTTTGGTCGCAGGATCCATTTATACGGAATATTATGACACCCTGTATAACGCTGTTAATGAAACATGTCAAAAACAAAATATCTGCGGCATACTGCACACATGTATATGTGCGACAGTGTCTACTTATTGAACAATTAGTTAAATCCTATTTTATTTAAAATCTGAATGGGGGGGAGGGGGTTGTTACAAGCAAACATCTGATGTAAGGAGGGGGATTGGGGTCGCCACTTTTAAAAAGTTGAAGAACCACTGCGTCAAAGAAAACGCCTACTTCGCTTTACAGTGCAGTTTATTCACCGAAATGACAAACAAACGACTTACGTCTTCTAATTGAATGCTCTGTATAAAAATACTTCGTAACCTCCCACGTACCCGTCGATAGCGATTACGGGGTCCGTCGACTAGCGCGATACCCCAGGAATTCATCATCCGAATCGGCTTTATTAATTTATTTCGTATCTGGAAAATATTTCATATATCCAGAGGTCTAATGATTTTCTGTTGGAGCTCGTTCGGCCCACAGATTTCCAAGTAGGCGACGGCGGCGGCGGCGGCGGCGGCGTCCCGCCTCGCCTCCGTCCATTAATTTTCAATTTTGCTTCGCTCGCTTCCAAAAACAACTCAGCCGCCTTCCTCGGAAAGAGACCAAGGCGTGCGGGCGGTAGAGGTGGAACCGTTCGGAGGGCGAGAACACTGCCAGAGTATGGACGCGACTATACAGGGTGATTCTTAACTTATACCCATAAGTTTGAAGAATGGTTTTACACATGAAAACATGAGAAAAGTTGCCAGAGAAAGCGCTCTATATATGGTGTAGTGTAGGTACATACCGACACCAATAAGTTTGCGTCTAAGTCAATTCCGCCCACAAATGCGCAACAGAAACACAATTCCAGAAATTGCTACACTACAATTGCGATGTTCGCAAAATCTGGACGGATGCAACTTAAAAGACTTCATTGGACTCAGCACATCAAAATACATAAGAAACCCACTTGATCAAGTTCAGAACAAATTTTTTCGAATTGTTTTGGGGTCACTAACGTGATTTCGCCGATTTTTCACAATTTTTTTGCCAATTACTCAAAATTTTGAGTGTGTTTGAGCTAAACGTACTAATTTAGTCAAAATGTAAATTTACATAATCAGTATATGTACAGGGTGTCCCTGAAAAGGATGGACAACGCTTGACCACAGGTTCCTTTGATGAAAACAAGACTATTTAGCCTAACTTACCTATACACAAAAGTGCACGCCTACTGAGATATAGCCTTCTAAATATAGAACAGATAACCTAGTTCTTTTCAAATAATTTGAAAACTGTTTTTCTTAGAAACTTCAAATTTGGTATACATATTTTTTTTATAAAAGGGCCATGTAAATATAGAATTTGGTGATAATACATATACAGGATGTTCTCTTTCTAGTGCCTGTGAGCCACTGGCTATCCCGTAATTTTTTTGTGTGTACGTCAATGACGACAGAATTTATAAGCACTATTTTAGACGATTTTTTGCCTCTTACAAAATTTTGATATCGTTTATGGATTTCGAGTAAAATTAGCATTTTTACACAATAAATAATATAAAATCAGTTTAAGATAAATAGAACAGTCTAGTACGAGGTGCCATATAACAGAGAAACAAATTCATAACAATAATTAAAATGTCAAGCTAGCTGTGATTTAAATTTTAGCTTACTTTGTTTTTTATTGCAATTTATACTTTTGCTGAACAAACTGATGTTAGTAGTTTTGGGTTATTGTGAAGGATATTGTTGTGCTACTGTTCGAACAAATGCTGAAAGATTTCCTAATCGAAGAACAAAACATTTGCTAATGAGGAGAGACGCCTTCGGGAAACAGGACGTTTTTTCCTATCGTGGATAATGTACGGCCGGAATTATTCAGCTGGAGGAACAAATTTTGGGAAGGGTCGAAGAAATTCCTCAAGTAAATAAAAGGCTTTTAGCGGCAGAGGTTGGCTTTCAAAAAGTTCCTTTAATAGAGTATTAAAAGACCAGTTATTACAGGTTACAGGTATTACAGAGTACAGGTATTACAGAGTACAGGTAGGTATTACAGGTTATTACAGGTCTAACAGGCGGATAACAGAGGAAATAATGCCCCTTGAAAATGGCCACCTCGATCCCCGGACCTAAACCCATGTAATTATTTCATTTGGGGAGCGTTGAGGACCACAGTTTATAATAACTTTTCAGTAAATACAGAAAACGAATATGGGAAAGAATACAACATGAAATTAATGTTATGAGAGGTAATGTACAATTATTGGANTACAGGGTTATTCTTAACTTATACCCATAAGTTTGAGGAATGGTTTTACACATAAAAACATATGAAAAAGTTGCCAGAGAAAGCGCTCTATACATATATGGTGTAGTGTAGGTACATACCGACACCAATAAGTTTGCGTCTGAGACAGTTCCGCCCACAAATGCGCACTGGACACGGCAACAGAAACACAATTCCAGAACTTGCTACACTACAATTGCGATGTTCGCAAAATCTGGACGGATGCAACTTAAAAGACTTCATATTTGGACTCAGCACATCAAAATACATAAGAAACCCACTTGATCAAGTTCAGAACAAATTTTTTCGAATTTTTTTGGGGTCACCAACATGGTTTCGCCTATTTTTCACTTTTTTTTTGTCAATTACTCAAAATTTTGGGTGTGTTTGAGCTAAACGGACTTCAGATTCGGATTCAGCATATCAAAATATACAGGGTGTCCCTGAAACGTTTGGACAACGCTTGACCACAGGTTCCTTGAATGAAAACAAGACTATTTAGCCTAATTTACCTATGCACAAAAGTGCACGCCTACTGAGATATAGCCTAAATATAGAACAGATAACCTAGTTTTTATCAAATAATTTGTTTTTCTTAGAAACTTCAAATTTGGTACACATAATTTTTTATACAAGGGCAATGCAAATATAGAATTTGGTGAGAATACATATACAGGATCTTCTCTTCTAGTGCCTGTACTCCACTGGCTATCCCGTAACTTTTTTATGTGTCCGCCAGTGACGATACAATTAAAAATAAGCACTAGTGTAGAAGATTTTTTGCCTCTTACAAAATTTTGATATCGTTTATGGATTTCGAGTAAAATTAGCATTTTTTACACATTAAATAATATAAAATCAGTTTAAGATAAATAGAACAGTCTAGTACGAGGTGTCATATAACAGAGAAACAAATTCATAATAATTAAAATGTTCAGTGTCAAGCTAGCTGTGATTTAATTTTAGCTTACTTTGTTTTTTATTGCAATTTATACCTTTGCTGAACAAACTGATAGTAGTTTTGGGTTATTGTGAAGGAAATTGTTGTGCTACTGTTTGAACATATGCTGAAAGATTTTCTAATCGAAGAACTCCAAATCACAAAACATTTGCTAATGCGGAGAGACGCCTTCGGAAACAGGACGTTTTTTCCTGTAACATTAAATCGTGGATAATGTACGGACGGAATTATTCAGCTGGAGGAACAAATTTTGGGAAGGGTCGAAGAAATTCCTCAAGTAAATAAAAGGGGTTTAGCGGCAGAGGTTGGCTTTCAAAAAGTTCCTTTAATAGAGTATTAAAAGACCAGTTATTACAGGTTACAGGTATTACAGAGTAAAGGTAGGTATTACAGGTTGTTACAGGTCTAACAGGTGGATAACAGAGGAAATAATGCCCCTTGAAAATGGCCACCTCGATCCCCGGACCTAAACCCATGTAATTATTTCATTTGGGGAGCGTTGAGGACCACAGTTTATAATAACTTTTCAGTAAATACAGAAAACGAATATGGGAAAGAATACAACATGAAATTAATGTTATGAGAGGTAATGTACAATTATTGGATAATTTCTAATTTTCGAAGAACTAATGTTTGCGTTTAAGAACAAGGAAGTAACTGAGCATTTACTGTAATATTATTTTAATGTGATTACAAATATCAATTTAGGTTTATTTAAAATGTTAATGTTGACTTTCTTTCATTATTAGTTGATATTATTTATTTAAAATATGTGTTGATGTGATGATTTTTATTTTATTGATTGATAATACTAATACCAAAAATGTGTATGTGTAGTTATTTTTTTAATGTGACGTTTTTTCATTATTATTCCCTGCTTTGAGGCTGCAGTTATAAATTATTTTTTACAAATCGGAATTTTTGCCTATACAGGGTGTAACTAAATAAGTGTAAAACATTTAAGGGGGTGATTCCTCATCGAAAAAAAGATAGGATCTTTCATATAAAGAAACTTCATTGGAGCATCCTTTGTTAAAATACAGCCCCTTAAAGGGGGACATAAAATTTGTTTAACAATTTTTTTCACAAGCACTAAACAAGTTACAATATTGAAATTAACCTGACATTTTCTACTACCAAAAAGACACTTAGCCAGTAATTTATTTGGTTTACCCCATGGTTGTAAGGGGTGGAAAACCAAAAAATTCAAGAGACACTTTTTTTTAGAATAAAACAGGCTATCGGAAATAAATTTTTAAATGGTAAACAAATAATAAGACAAAAAGTTACGTTGGAAATAAATTTTAGGGGTTGCGTTTTCCACCCCTTACAACCATGGGGTAAACCAAATAAATTACTGGCTAAGTGTCTTTTTGGTAGTAGAAAATGTCAGGTTAATTTCAATATTGTAACTTGTTTAGTGCTTGTGAAAAAAATTGTTAAACAAATTTTATGTACCCCCTTTAAGGGGCTGTATCTTAAGAAGGGATGCTCCAATGAAGTTTCTTTATATGAAAGATCCTATCTTTTTTTCGATGAGGAATCACCCCCTTAAATGTTTTACACTTATTTAGTTACACCCTGTATTTAATGTATAAAAAATGCCAATTTTAGTCAAAAGCCATAAACGATATCAAAATTTTGTAAGAGGCAAAAATCTTCTAAAATAGTACTTATTTTTTAAAATATAATATAAATTCTGTCTCATTGGCGTACACACAAAAAAGTTATGCATTCTCTCCAAATTCTATATTTACCTTGCCCTTATATAAAAAAATAAGTTTACCAAATTTGAAGTTTCTAAGAAAAATAGTTTTCAAATTATTTGAAAAAAATAGTTTACTTAGTCTATATTTAGGAGGCTATATCTCAGTAGGCGTGCACTTTTGTGTATAGGTAAGTTAGGCTAAATAGTCTTGTTTTCATCGAAGGAACCTGTGGTCAAGCGTTGTCCATCCTTTTCAGGGACACCCTGTATAAAGCCTATTGGATCAAATCAAAGGTACTGACCACTTTTTTTTCACTACCCTTTTGAAAACTAAATAACTACGGACCTGATACTATATATGGAATTTACATTTCGAAATACCGTAATCGATAACCATAAGTACTTGAAGGTAGCTGGGGACATGGCTAAATTTGAAAGTGCATAGTTGCTCTAATCAGTCTGATAATCGGAGGATAAGAAATCTGAAGTAAATAATAATAATAGGCATAACTCTAACCGCAATCGATCTACGGAGGAAAATGTAACAGGCGATTTGCGTTTGAAAATCGAAAACAAGACCAGTCAAACGTGGCACATTTGATTTATCGAACACAAATCTATGTAAAGTGGTGGAAAGTGAAAGATGTTTAAAAAAATAGCAGGTATAAACAAAAAGATCGGCTGCGTAGAGAAAAATGTATGACGAATGTATGCTTCTTACTGTTATTGTGATTCGAAAATAAATAAATTTCAAAAAACTCTATACTAAATAGCATTTTCCATCCGTCCATAAATTTGTATTATAAAGATAAACGATATTTTTTGACACTCGATTATAAAAATGTTAGGATTTTTCACTAGCTATTCAATGGTGACTATGTCATGACCACTGACCACGTGGTAACCCCCCTTTTTGACCCCGGAAATGGATAGAGCGTACGTTCAGATATGACCTTGACCATTTTAAAAATTTCAAAATGGCGGCGAAATCAAGATGGCGGACGAAATTTTTGAAAGTTAACCGATTGTCACCAAATTTTGTATAAGGAGGTTTTCGAGGTCGCTGATCACGAATCCGAGGTCAGATTTTCAAAATTCAAGATGGCGGATCCAATATGGCAGCATGGCATGGCCACCATTGAATAGCCAGGAAAAAATTCTAACCTTCCCTATATTTGGTTTTTCCGGAAAATGCATACCTCGCGAGATTTTTTGGGGTTCCCATACTTTTATGCCACCTCGTACATAACAAAACTTGTAAGGTTTTAAGGGCGATGGACTATAATGACCTTGATTTTGACTTAAAGGTCAAACATGGGTCATTTGAAGGTCCATCCGACGCAGGGTCAAGTATACATTTTTAAACGTGATATATTCCGCTTTTCCCATCTTTGGACAACCAAACCAAATCCAAAGTTAACCCTTAAATGACTCTAAATTTGACCCCAGGGCTCAAGGTCAGAGTCCCAATTAGACCATAAATCATGACCACGGTAGTTTGTACGGAATTTGCCACAAACATTAATCAACCTTTGCCATAAAATGTAAACATTTCAGCCGAAAAGTTGAGTTGACCTTAAGTTAAACAAGTTTGAACGTAGATAAAATAAATGGGGTTTCTATGTGAAATTCTGAAGTTGACTTTCAAATAACTTCTAAGAATGACCTCTGGATCAAAACCAAGGTCATTATCGTACGGGTTCCTTAAAACCTTACAACTTCTGTTCTGGGGGTCAACCTGCTAAGTTATTCAGGGTGATCGACAAAAATGGGGCACCCTGTATATAATACAACCTCTTTGTACAGGAGGATTACAAAAATATTGGCATTTAGCTACCCTGATGGGAGATGTACTAAATTTTATACATTTGCCATGATTTATGTACAAAAAATGTAAATAAATGTGTGCATTATATAAAATTAAGAGTTTGTGTATAATTGAAGTCCCACAAAGATAGAGTATTTTCAAAATCTCATGAGGCGCGAAATGCGCGAAAGGTATCCGCATAATTCTTCTAATAAGCACGTTGTGAAAACATCGACTCAGAATTATACCACGTGCCTCATTACAATCAGAAATGAACCAAGGCGCTCGGGTATCAATAAAGTCAAATGGCGAACGTTGGTTATATATATTTTTATTGCTTAAATTAAAATAATAAAGAATAGGGCATTTTATTATGATATTTGTAATCGGATCAAAGGCTTGTTTACGCTACGAGAGTTCGAGATAGACTGTGAATAATAGATGTAATGTTTCTAGGACGTAGAATAATTTAGGCGACGGTCGGAATTATGTTTCTGCGCATATGAAGGTCAAAGTTCATAAGATTTTGAAACAACTCTAATTGTCTCACCACAGACTTCTGGAATAAAAGTAAGTAAAAACTTAACCAACTTACCTTAGGGGCAATAATAATTATAATGAAACGGCTAGTTCCTCGAATAAAATGGAAGGAATATTTTTTCTTAGAAGTGGCAAGTGGTGTTAATAAGTACTTATCAAATTTGCAGAATACTCTGTGACATCGAAATTCCGAGGCTTCTAGTGTACCTATCTCTAAAACAAACAGAACTACTACCACCTATGTCCATGTCAAAATTTTTGTTTCAAATAATTAGTTATATCACCTGGTGAATATTGTCTTCTGTTTAAATGCAATTTAATTTAATTCTTACGTTGTATTATTGCTTTTTACATTTAAAATGTACGTATTAGTCCCAATAATTAGATTGGATTAATGTAAAAATACGTATAGATACAAGAACGAATTTACAGCGTACTGTTTTGGTTTGATCATACAATGGAAAAATTAAATGCTTTTAAATTTTTTTTTAAACTGCCTCAAATTGTCGACATTTTAATTCTGCTTCCTAAGTGTCAAAAAACATTTTAGTAAATTGGAACTAAAAAGACTTTCTTGTTCAAACGTGGGGGAATGCTATTCTCGATATAGTCTTCAATGTACTATTCCGCCACTGAAGTGGTCTTCCAAACCCTTATCTCATTTGATGGAGGTAATATCTGCTCCAGAACCAGTTAAAATGGTCACAGAAGAGCGTCTGAAACAGCAGTCTCTATCCCTATAATCTTTCGGATGCTGCACGAAAAAATTTCTTGATTGAAATGTACATTTGATTTGAAGTTGAAAGTAAAATAACTCCCTTGTTATTCATAATACAGAAAAAAAGTTTATGTAAAAGTTGTATACAGAATCAAAAAACCTAAAGGACAAAATTAATTTGAAACACACAGGGCGATGAGTAAAAACGCAACAGGCCAAATATTACATTTTTTAAATAGAACACCCTGTATATTTTTAAACATGGATTTCTGAGAAAATTCTTTGAATTTTGGAAAAAACCATGACCTCGAACAAGTTGTCTTTCAACTACTAAATATTTGACAGAGTTATAGGCAATTGTTAAGCAAAGACTCCTGCATTAGCTAATATCGATATTTTATACAGGGCATTTTTTATAATACGATCATATTAAGAAAGTTCAAACTTGATTTTCTAATTTTTTTCAAATAGAACACCCTGTATTTTATTGTTCTATTTTATACACATATCAGTCCACTTCAACATTTATTAAGCATGTTCTATATCTAAAATTGTTAGTATTTAAGATATAGCAACATTTCTGAAAAAATTTAATTTTTAGTAATGTATCGTTTGTTTAATACAAAATTGAATAGTTTTGGTCAAATAATACATACATACTTATTTTAAGAATATATTTGGATATAAATATTTCTCAGTAATAAAAAATACTTTGTTTCAAACTCACAAGACCTAGTACAATAGCTAGGATCGTTCGTAAGTTTAACCATCCGGACATAGGTCGGTTTGGGACTTATTGATGGTCCTCATCATTATGTTGTTAGAACTATGTGTATACACAGAGCGTAAGTCCCACCTACGCCATTATGTGACCTACAATTTTCTTTCAAGAAAACATGTTTGATTATAATATGCTACATTTGTCTTAAATAATTTCTACATTAATACTAAATTTAAAATTTTTATATATATTTTAAGGAACTAGTAGTTTTGAAACAAATATGTTTGCAGTTTATACTGTAAGAGATATTGTAGCTAAAGTCCGAGGTAATAAATTTCAAAACTATAAAAGCTTTGAATTAAATTATACATTATTTACAAATAATATAAAATTATGGATTACAGCAAATATTTCACAATGTTTGTATAATACATTTGAATAGAGTAAAAAAAACATTTACGGGGAAATAATTCCGTTTAAAACTATCTCCTCATTTGATCCAAATACTTTTTTTTTCATTGTGCAATTTCAAAAATGGAACGCTTTCTCTTGGAGTGCTTTTTATGGGAAACCACTTGATTGGCATCATTTCCGTCCAAATTTTCGATATAATACGTACATCTGAAATGACAAATGTTCTCTAACTATGAGACTTGCTGTTAGGAATTGTAATGACAACCACATAATCTTTGTCTTTTAAATCCTGTACCTGCTGTTCTTCTGTTGCTTCATACTTGATTCGTTCAAGATAAAAAAATATTTTTTGTTTCGGTAAATTTTCCTTCATTTTGCGTAAAAAATCCTCGCTTAAGCAGGCCTTTCTACGGGACGCCACAACCCAGGTCCGATTTTTCCCGACCTGACCCTTCCAACTGGTCCTATCCGGGCCATATTTCAGGCGAGCCAGAAGCGACACCCACCCCTGCTGCCCAAGAATAGAAAACAATCCGTTAGGAGGTTTAGAGGCTGGGACGAGACCGGGCAGACCCCGACCAGGGTTAATCTACCCCACCGTAATGCGGTAAGGGTCGAAAAAAGGTCCGGCGGACACTCAGAAAGGACTTTTGCGGGAGATGTGCCTCTCTGTAAGAACGCTCGGCCTGGATGAAGAGCGAGGATGGCCTCCGCGCAGAGACGTGCGCTTTGGTTTGTTAGGGGGGTTTTTGTTGAATTGTCAGCTCGAAATTGTCTGTTGTAGTTAGAGTTATAAGGGTAATAATTTGTCAGAGATAAACTAACATTTTTTTTTATTGTAACTTAAACCATACTATTTCATTAGTTTTTGAGCACCCTGCAACTCGATAACGAAACAGTTCCGGATATATACCGGTCTTTTGGAAAAGGTGCAATAATTTTGAGTGGTTTTTTGGAAATAACTCCCTTGTTATACATAATACAGAAAAAAGTTTATATAAAAGTTGTACAGAAACAAAAAACCTAAAGGACAATATTAATTTGAAACACACAGGGCGATGAGTAAAAACGGGACACGCCAAATATTACATTTTTTAAATGGAACACCCTGCATATTTTTAAACATTTCTGAGAAAGGTCTATATGTGTCAACATAAACAGATTAACATTTTAGTGCGGGGTTGCCTAGTTATGTAGAATATTCTTCGAATTTTGGAGAAAACATGACAAATGTTAGCCAAAGACTGCTATATTAGCTAACATCGATATTTTATACATTATAATACGATATTTTTAAGAAAGTTCGAACTTGATTTTCTAAATTTTTTCAAATGGAACACTGTATTTTATTGTTCATTTCATTCAGAGTTAATTTTATGAGTTAATCTTTATTTGTGGTATTCTATAAAATAATAAAAATTTAAGTTTTTTCAGAAATGTTGCTACATCTTAAAAATTAACAATTTTGGATATAGAATATGCTTAATAAAAGTTGAAGTGGACCGATATGTGAATAAAATACAATAATAAAATATAGGGTATTCCATTTGAAAAATTTTGGAAAATCAAGTTTAAACTTTCTAATAATGATCGTATTATAAAAAGCCCTGTATAAAATATCGATATTAGCTAATATAGGCGCCTTTATCTAACATTTGCCTATAACTCTTGTCTTATTATTTTGTTCCAAGTGTTAGTAGCTGAAAGTTAATATAACTTCTTCCAGGTCATGTTTTTTCCAAAATTCGAAGAATTTTCTACATAACTTGGCAACCCCGCAGTAAAATGTTAAAATGTTTATTTTCCCGTGTATAGAATTTTCTCGGAAATCCATATGATTAAAAATATACAGGGTGTTCCATTTAAAAAATGTAATATTTGGCGTGTCCCACTTTTACTGATCACCCTGTATGTATCAAATTAATTTTGTAGTTCAGGTTTCTTGATTCTGTATAACTTTTATATACATTTTTTTCTGTATTATAAGTAACAAGGGAGTTATTTTACTTTCTCACACTAATGGCCCACCCTGTATATGGCTAAAATTTGTTTTTAAAAAATAGTCTTCGAGTCCTCTACGGAAAAAAAATGCTATTTTGTTTCAATGACAGCTATGGAGCCTATTTTTTAAATCAATATTAACTTTAATTTAAACAGAACATCCGGAAAATCGTTAATAAAAAATGAAAACAAGAATGGACTTAAATTAGAGCCCTGTGGAACACCTGCGGCAGAAGAAAATGATTCCAGAAGTATATTTCGCGAATCTGAAAAACCAAACGTATGTAATTTCACCAATAGAACATGTTGGTTTATCTGATCCAAAGCTTTTTGAAAATCGGGAATGAAACGTCATTTTGTCTTTCAGCATTAAGAATTTTTTATATAAATTTACAAAATACAGCAAGATTCGATAACAATAGATATTCCTTTTATAAACCTATTTTGATGTATAAAGATCAACTGCTATACAATTTTGATTATACAGGGTGGTTCTGAAATAAGTGCGTTCCTTGAAAAGGGTGACAGAGGGCTCAAGAATAAGCAACTTTTATTAAGCAACTATTGGTTTAAAACTACGTTTCAAATTGAAGAAAAAAATTTTTACATGAAGATTTAAACAAATTTAAAGCCAGCTGTTCCTTTGATATCGAAGCTGCCGCCCGCAGCTGTGCGGAAGCCCTGATAGCGGTTTTACAGGTTCTATGTTCAAAAATGATGAAATTTATTCAAATTGCGTTTAAAAGTAACACAAAAATTAAACGAATTACCATACGATATGCTCTACAAAAATTGTTCAAAGTTGTTTCCATGTGTTAATAAACATGCTTCCTAACGACGGTCACCAAAAACGTGAGGATTTGCATAACATCAAAAAGCACATTTCTTGTGCTTTTGATGTCGAAACCACTGGTAAAATTCCACACGAAGCTGAAAATCATAGTTAATGCCTGAACCCTTTGTACATGATAGGAGTGCAATAATTGTTCCCGTCATATACGCCACACGGTACCTACTATTAATTTTATACACCAACTAAGTAATACTGCAACACACAGCGCATGTGCACAAGATGCACAGGGTCGGCTTATATTCGGGGTCGGTTAATTTTTTTAATTAATTTTCTCGAAAACAAGCATTTAGCTCGTCAGTTGCTTAATAAGTTGTTCATTTTCGTGCCCTTTTCGAGAGACGCACTTATTTCAGAAACGCCTTGTATAAGGTGGATTCAATCATAAAAAATGCAGCAAGCAAATAAATCATCTTATAATATGTGTTTGTGTTAAACATGTACTAAATTTCAAAATTTTATGAATTTTCTGTGAAAATTTCTATATATTTTTATTACTGTTAATAATTTTTAGAATACTTTTGTAAATCTTTACTATTGTTCTATAACTTTTCTAGAAATTGTTCAATTTTGAAATAAAACACAAACAGCATTCAAGTCAATCAACAAAGGAATTCGAAAAACGCTGTTAAAGCTGATTTTTTCAGTAACGATAAAAAAATATTGCCTTTTTGTAACTTTTTTTCAAAAGATTTCCTTAAAATATTTAACTTTTTTTTAACTTATTTACAAGGTGTTTAATTAAAGATTCAAAGAAACCGAAAAGGTAAACTTTGTGTTGATTAATTTTAAGCTTAAATGTGAGTTAACTGTGTTTAGTTATTTCGGACACCCTGTATATTATAATGAGGGAGTTAATTTACCAATTCCCGACGTCGGCGTCGGGGTGGCAACGCGGTCAAATAAAGGGGGCCATCCCAGGTAATGAAATTACCGGAACGGCCTAAAGTGGGTTTTTGTTTCCCGACATGGAAAATCTAGTGATCCAGACGGGTGACGTCACCAGGGCGGCCTTGGTCCTCCGCCCAAACGCGCCGACGACGACGTTTGGCTCTCGCTCCGAACGCTCTTTCGCTATAAAACGGTAATGAGGAAATTAAAGTGATTACCCCTACAAGTAAAATTTCGAGATAGAATGGAAGTTTCCGTTCTGGAACATCCGTATAAGCGATCTCGAACGGTATTATTGCAGGCTTTCATAATTTGGGGAGAAATAGTGTTTTCGTTGGGTCTTTAAAATCGGGAGGAATATTTTAAGGGCGTGTCGGTACAGTTTTAAAATTTTAATTCCGTCCCTACAAAATTTGAAGTGGCGGCTCTAAAATTTTGTTTTGGGGTTATTTCATAAATGTTTTTTTTCCAAACTTACTCACACTGTACATGCACAGTAATGGCAGATACTGGTCTACGCTATATGCTCTGTTGATTGTTCGGGGTTGTGCATTGGTAATATTTAAATTTCGGGAATACATTTATTTATTTGTGGTAGGTTGTACATTACCGCTTAACGAAAAAATTTTTGCATTAAGAAAATAAATGACGCTTATGACGTTTATGGAAATCATAGAAACCACATATAGTATCAGTACTAGTCATTTGGTCACCATATTTGTTATACTTATCGCGTTAAAAAATTATATGAAAATTAAGAAAAAATTACACAGCCCCACAAAAAAAATACATGTATTTCCATGTATTTTTTTTATCTGAATCCGAATCTGCCTTCAGATTTGGCCCAACGGGTCTGAGTTTTCGGGAAAATTCAAAAAACAGGTCAAAATTCACAAAAAAACGTAATTTACGATCGACGAAAGTTATAAAAAATCAAATTATTCTACCAGCTCACTAGACGCATGATTTTTCACTCGTTTAATTCCAATTTATCATCATAGAGTCAGACAAGCTGATTCAATTTCATTCAAAAACAGAAAATAGATTAAAAACGCCATTTTCATGAATTCGTAATGAATTCATGAATGGACGGGTGGATAAAAAGATGGATCCAGAACTCTGCAACACGAATTATGCTATGAAAATGACGTTTTTAATCTATTTTCTGTTTTTGAATGAAATTGGACCAGCTTGTCTGACTCTGTGATGATAAATTGGAATTAAACGAGTGAAAAATCATACGTCTAGTGAACTGATAGAATAATTTGATTTTTTATAACTGTCGTCGACCGTAAATTACGTTTTTTTGTGAATTTTGACCTGTTCTTTGAATTTTCCCGAAAACTTAAACCCGTTGGGCCAAATCTGAAGGCAGATTCGGATTCAGGGGAAAAAGTACATGGAAATACATGGGTCTGAATAACAGATCCGTTACTTTTTTTTGTGGGTCTGTGTTATGAATGAAGTAGAAAGCCAAATGCATTTTTCAAGTGATGAAAGATATTTGCTTTTTGTAATATCGAAGGCCGCAGAAATCGCAGTATCATAGTGTTTCCCCCAAAAATCTGCAAGAGAATTTGAAACAGCTTATAACAATAGCTTAGTTCCAACAGGCAAGAGAATTGGTTCAGAACCAGATGGAAATTGCGCAGAAGGAAAATCGCATTCAAACAGATATAGAACTGATTCTGGTAATAGTACTTACGGCGTTCCAACAATGATTGAACTAGTTCTTACTGAACTGATTCAAAACCGGTGAAATCGGTACCTAGTCCTGAGCAGGAACTGGAAGAACTTTTTTTGGAGCAACTTTGAATACACAAATTCATATTATATTTATAACCTATTAGTATGAGTGATTTAGACGATGATTTGCTGGCTTCCGAGTGGAGCGAAGAAGAGGGTTTCTATATTCTTAGGCATTCGATTAACTTGACAGACGATAGACATGTGATAGTTCGTAAGCTGTTCCAACACGATTTCCAGGACTGGTTCATAATCAGTACTTATCGAGCGCATGCGTACACAATAATTCATTAATGATTCTGAACTAATTCTGAATTTCTTGTTGGAACGAACCTAATGACTTCAAAAAGTGGTGTAGTAAAACGGTATAGTCAAAGAACGCAAAAACATGGCTTATTTTGGGAAGTATTTATGCAGCTACGAAACCAACTGAGCTCTATATTACTACCTCCCTGTTTTCGTGGGTGCTGATCACGAATATGATCATCATGACCCTCCCCAACCCTCCGAATCCCCTCAAACGTCCTAAAACTACCCTTAATTATTTTCGTTCTTGCGTCTATGTTCCTCCCTCTGTTTTCAAGGGTGATGATCACGAAAATGAATCTTATTTTTCGAATAAGGACGTAAAGCATTGTATTTCCGGTATATCTTCATTTGGTATGGACTTGAATTCACAAAACATCTCGAAGTATGAGTTTTGGAATCGGTAATTCTTATAATCATAATTGAATCTTTGTCTTCTATATAATCGATCGTTACCTTTAGTAGCTCATCTCTTCTCAAAGCTCCACAAACACCAATTATTAAAAGGACCTAAAAAGTTGTCCCGAAATTAGTTAAATGGGTCGATTTATATTAATTTGAATTACCGTTTCTAGTAGTAATCTATTATCAGGTGTTTCTGGTGAAAATTTCTCAATTTCCTCTTTCGTTAGAATTCTGGACTTTTTCAGACGGTATCCAATTTGCTTTTCAAATCTGGTATTAGTCTTGCAAATTTTCTTTCGGGCTCAGGCAGTACGGTATTGGGGGTCATAAAGGCTTGCAAAAAATGTAAAAAAATATCTAGGGTCGTATTTAAAAAAATTATGTTGATGATGGTCCTGGAGAGATGAAACGTTACATATAAAAATTGATTATGCCATTCGATACAGGGCAAAAAGTGGCCATGAGAAAGTGTTCTTCTTTTTTCAATATCACATCAAACAAGGCTGAAATGAAACAAAAACGGATTTTCAAAATTTCGTTTTTTTTCAAATATTTCGAAACCTAATCGTGTTTAGTCCCCAAGCCAGCGACCATTTTTCGAACTGATTACAAAAGTCATGAAAACGGTCTGGATCGCTTCGTTTTAACGAGTCTGCCACGCTGTAAAATTTTTAGAATATGGGAAGGGCGCTTTTCCGCATTGCGAGTACTTAAACCTGTCGTTCTGGGCGGGTTCCCTTTTGTGATTACAATACTCAAATTTTTTATTTGAATTAAAAGAAAATGTGTTAAATAAGAAGCAAATTGGGTTGTCCGACAAAATAGAGGGCGCAATTGTCGAGTCCGATATCTCCAACATGTCGCTCTAGCGCGGTATGGTTTTCCGATTACAAAACACCCAATTTTAATTTTAACTTACTAAAAATTGCCTAAAAAACGTAAAAAAGGTCATTTGAAGGTCAAATGCAGAAAAAGCCATGAAAAAATAAAAAATCTGAAAAAAAATCATGGATATGTTTCTGAGGTCGGACAATCCGAATCTGAGGTCAGCTAAGCTCCACAAGGTCAAGGTCATTTGAAGGTCAAATGCAGAAAAAGCCATGAAAAAATCTGAAAAAAATCATGGATATGTTTTTGAGGTCGGACAATCCGAATCTGAGGTCAGCTAAGCTCCACAAGGTCAAGGTCAATGTCAATTGAAGGTCAAATACAGAAAAAGCCATGAAAAAAATCTGAAAAAAATCATGGATATGTTTTTGATGTCGGAGAATCCAAATCTGAGGTCAGCTAAGCTCCACAAGGTCCAGGTCAAGGTATTAGGTCAAGTTCAAAAGAAAATTTTTAACCGATAACATTTTTTAGTTGTTATTCTTCATGTTTTTTATATAAACCCGTACTTCTTACTTGTATCTATATATTTGCATATATAAGCAACTGTTCTACAAGATTTATACTAATTTCACGCACTTTCGCTCGAAATGTGGAACTCACTCACTCATATATCACAGATAAGTAACAAAACTACCTAAAGTACTTTTGCTTGAATCATCGCGCTTATTCAGTTACATATCACTGATCCGACAATAATACCGTAAAATCAGTATATCGAATAACATTTTCTGCGGGTTATATATGGCTACCGTTCTATCTCGTATGAGGTTACATGCTTACTAGCAGAAGAGGCATCGATATAGCTACTAGTAAAAGAAATAACAAACAATTTTCGTTGAAAGCAACCAAACTATCAAAATGGAGATATCCTAGGAAAAAAGAAAAGACCCAGACCATGAATCTATGGCAAATAGGATGAAAGGAATCACCTAATGGAAGAGGGATGCACCGATTGATTAAAGTTATCGGTAGCTGGATTCATCTTAATCCAGCATCATTTTTTCAGATTTTTTCAAAAATTACTTCATCCCTTAACCTTGACCTTTTGGAACTTCAAAGACCTCAGATTCAGATTTCCTGACCCCAAAAACATAAGTATGATTTTTTTCACATTTTATCATATCTTTTTCTGCATTTCATCTCTAAATAACCTTGACCTTAGCTGACCTCAGATTCGGATTCCTCGACCTCAAAAACGTATCCATGATTTTTTCAGACTTTTCCATGGCTTTTTCTGCATTTGACCTTCAAATGACCTTGACCTTGACCTTGTGGAGCTTAGCTGACCCCAGATTCGAATTGTCCGACCTCAAAAACATATCCATGATTTTTTCAGATTTTTTCATGGCTTTTTCTGCATTTGACCTTCAAATGACCTTGACCTTGACCTTGTGGAGCTTAGCTGACCCCAGATTCGGATTGTCCGACCTCAAAAACATATCAGTTTTTTTCAGATTTTTTCATGGCTTTTTCTGCATTTGACCTTCAAATGACCTTGACCTTGACCTTGTGGAGCTTAGCCGACCTCAGATTCGGATTGTAGGACCTCAAAAACATATCCATGATTTTTTTCAGATTTTTTCATGGCTTTTTCTGCATTTGACCTTCCAATGACCTTGAACCTGACGTGATGGAGGTTAACTGACCCTCTCATCGTAATCAGCGACCCCAAAAACCCCTAGTAGCCTATACCGATTACGGTGTTCCCGCTTTTATCAAATGTTGACCTGTGTAATTAAAAACTGAAATTGCAATAACAGCTGGATTATTGACAAGTTGTGAAAAAATGGTTATAGGGTATATGTTTAAACTGTTTTCACAATTTAACGTCTTACGAGACCTTCGGTATTACCAATACGCGACACGTGTTAATTGAAAAATAGTCCAGGCCGAAAAAACGCAATCGTTCAAAACGCAGGCCTTTAATTTGGAAGTAACTTATACCTAGCGCGGCATTAGAAAGCCAAATAACACATAAACTTGACACAAATATGGCCAATTTCCAATTTATTTCGACACTTTTATGTCCACGGGCAACATTAAGGGTATATTGCCGGTTAAAACGGGTGCCGCGGGCGGTTTAAAGTGAAATATATATTTACACCGAGGTTACCGATATTAAGAGTGGTTGTTTTATCCGAACATTCGTTGTCTGTGTGTATTCTGAACGACAGAGCGTAGCATGACAGCGAAAAAATCGTATAACGACCAAGTACGTTACGGCTAATTTCACTGTTTTAATTACTTTTAACTTTTTCGGGTCTAAAAGAAAGGTGAATTTATCGATGGCCACAGAATTCTTTAGTGAAAGCACTATTTGTTATTTTAAACAGTGGCACACCATAAATGTTTTGAAAAATGGTGGGCATAACGACACTATACATCTACCTTTTACTTTAGCTCTAACGTCATACGTATGACGATTCTTAAATGTATACATACAGGGTGTCCCAAAAAGACCCGAACTCTCCGGTAACATTTCAAGATTGAATGCCGGTGAATTTGGACTTGACCTTGACATTAGTTCAAGGTCAAATTAATATCAACTTGAAAATATTAAATGGAACATCTTATAATTTATGCTAGCAGACGAGCTCCAATCTTTACGTTCTAACTGTTTCGATATCAGCCTGCGGAATGGCCTTTTTAATCATTAATTTAACAATTTAATCCCAAAATTGTCAAGATCATACTAATAGTTTGTTGAATGTGTATATTAAATTTTAATTCTTTTATATCCAACATTTTTTGCAAAAAAATTAGTTTGACCTTGAAATAACCTGCAAGGTCATTCTGGAAAAATTTATTGACCCCAAATTCCGACATAAATTTGACGCTGTATCTCTTACTGGCATAAAAAATATCGTATTCCATTTGGTATTGAGTTGACATTAGTTTGACTTTGCAACTTGTGGTGAAGGTTAAATCCAAGGTCATCTCATCACTATTCGATCTTGTCGAGTTATACGGAGAAAAACATATGAAAACCATTTTCGGGCGTAAAATTTGGCATACTGTCGACTGCTAGTATAAAATATAGTGTTTCTTTTAGTACTTTCAAGATGACCTTGGTTTAACTTTGAAACTTAAAGTCAATGTCAAATCCAAGATCACCAGCATGTTGGTTTCTTAGTATGCTACAACTTTTATATACTTAAAAGTTTTTTGATAGGATTCAATTCTGAAAAGTTATTAAAGGGTTCGGGTCTTATTGAGACAACCTGTACATTTTAAGCGACGATCCAGTTTACTATGGAGGACATGTAATTAATAGATTATTTTTTTCGTAATAGTTAGTAATAAAACGAATCAAATTGAAAATAAATACAGGGTGTTCCTCTAAGAGGGATTCTCCTGTAACTCGTAACTTTAAAATTTATAAAAAATGGTTTTAATAAAATATTTTTAGCTACTCTTTCGGACTTTAGAAAAGAACATGATTTTTCTGGAAAACTGTTAGAGTAACTGTATATGGACAACCTTATATTAATCGAAAGGGCATCCAATTTTGCATTCCCCCATGACAATTAATATGGGTCATTCCATTTGAAAAAAAAGTTTTTCAACTCGTAAGATTATTAAATGTAGGTCTCAGTATTTCCGAGTCTGAATAACGTACACGTTTTGCTCACAAATGACAAGATAGAGTAATTTATGCCAAAATGAACTGTGAAAATTGCAGGTTTCTATCTCTTAAGGTTTAGATGCTATCTAGAGCTCATTTAGAGAGCTGAAATCGTGATTTTTTTAAAAAAACAACTTTTTATCTCGAAAACGGTAAGTTTTAAACACCATGTACATTTAATAAACGCTACCTAATATTAACCACGGAATTCAAAAACGTAATAATATACAGGGTGTTCCATATAAAATAACAAAGTTATGTAGCACCCACGCGAAATGGAACACTCTGTAAACCTAAAAATATTTTCTTTAGATGGTACACATGATTCCAGGCAACTTTTATTAAAACCATTTTTTTATAAATTTTACAGTTGCAGAGTTTTAGAGTTACAGAGAACTTAACCTCTTATTTTAAACTTAATTAAACTTATTTTTTTCACAATTTGTCAAATAAGTTTTGATATATCGTCGTAAAAATATTTGTGGTGTTTTCGTCATATTATTCCTATTCAACAATTATTCACATCTACTATAAACTCAGTGTTCAATTGTCCGCGTGACTCTCGAGACAAGCATTGTGGTTTGCAGTAAACAAGAAAGCGCTTTGAAAGTCACTTTGTAACTATTGAGAAGTGTTTTATTTTATTCAAATTATATTTGTACAAAATCAAAATACATATTTCTCTCTTCAAATTTAATATTTTTTTCAATGAATTTTTAATGGGGTAGTTATGTATTTACTATTAAACAATTGAAGTTCCTATTCTAAATTTTTTGTAGTGTAAGTATCTATGAGTTAAGAGTTTTGTACATATGGATAGGAAAATTATGACAACTATCTTGACAAGTTGTTAACCAAACGTATTTTGCACCAGTTGCTATTCTTTAACTAGAATTCGTCACATTATATTAAATTTTAATTTAACCTACAGTATTATACTAAAATATTGAAGTTTTAAATATTTTTCTTGAGACATAACTTGTCAAATTTGCAAATCTTGGAAAAATTGACCTCCTTTACAACAGTTGTCAAAATGTACAAGTGAAATTTTAATTATTAACCTATCAATGTCTTAAATTTCGAAATTGTTGCCAAGATTATACTAACAGTTTTATTTGAATACGTATGCTACTTTTGTATTGATTATTTTTTTTGTGGAAAATGAATTTGACGTTCAAATGATTTTTTAATCTCAGATTCCGTCATGGAATTTGGCGTTGTATCCGTTGTTTGCATAAAAAATAGTGTATTTCGTATATTAAGTTGGCCTTAGTTCGACCTTGCAATTTTTGGTGAAAGTCAAATCTAAGGACATCATCTTATTGATTTTTTAATATCCTGCAACTTTTATCTGAAACTTTTTTTGATATTACTCACTCCTGAAAAATTATCAGGGCGTTCAGGTCTTTTTGGAAGACCCTGCATTTAATATTTAATTTTTTTATGTAGCTCAATTTTTTTTTTGGTTGCTTTTCATGGTCTCAACGCCTGCGCTGTTTGCTGACTGGGCGCCTCCAATCGTTTTTCAAGTAGCTTCCTGAAAAAATCTTCATTGACCGATAGGCTAAGCCGGTCCTGTCCGATTATGCCTGACAGCGCAACTACCGATGACGCCGGCCGTACTCCGATATGTCCCATTTTATCGCAAAAGCTGACACAGATTTAGGAGGTGTCAGCATAGGTTTACTAGCGCTCTCCACTTTAAAAGAGTATTAAGTTCCCCGCAACGACTGGACTGCGACGAAACGATTTTTATATTCGAAAGTAAATCGCCGCCTCGCGGCCAAGTCCATAACGAGTTTTCGAAAATAATTGTGTTTCGAGAGCGATTAGTTATTTTTTTTGTTGGTTACTAGTTGATTGGAATACCATTTTTCGTCTAGCGTAGATCGAACAGCCGATTCGGGTGTTAGTTTTGTGAAAAAATTTATTATTAATTCCTTCTAGAACTGAAGGAGATATAAATCGACATCTTGCAAAGTGTTTCTAAGATTTAATGTTCTTTTAATGTAAATATGTCAGAAACTAATAGTGTATGTGTCACTGAAATTTAAAAATCCAGTGGCGTTGAAGTTATTTTTTGAAGAACATTATTCCTCTTTTTTTACGACAATTATCGAGTTGTGATGTTTTAAATTTGTACAGGGTGGGCCAAGTTCGACACGTTTAGTGGACGAAAAGATAGAAGAAAGTAGTTTAAATGTCACAGGCTTGATTTTCGGGAATAGTTGGGTGGCGAAAAGCACATCTCGGTATCTTGATTTGTCAAAAATATAAAGAACGTTTTATCAATTTTGGCTATTTTTAATGATGATACCCTATAACTTTTTTTGTTTCTGAAAATATTTGATTTTTGTAAATAAGGCTTTTTATAATTTTTTTTCCCAAAAAAAATTATTTTGTTTCTTTTTTTGAGAAGTAGAATCAATTGACTTTGGGACAGTCAGTTGAATTTTTCTCAAAAAAAGAACTGTACGGTTTCAATGATATTAAAAATAATACCTTTTTTTATCTAAAAGGAAAATTTATGTCACAAAAATGACATTCACTGTAAAAAACCTAACCTCAAAAGAATTACCTATCTGATAAAATGTCTCTGGTAAAGAGCGATCTTTAGCAGATAATCAGAAACTAGCAACTGTAACATGTTTAACTCCTTCAGAAATTTACCTGTACTGAATTTTAACGCAAAATATATACAGTGTGTCCCAAAATGATGGAACAAAATCCCTTTTTCTTTCCAGTTCAGACTTTAAAAAATCGCTGGAGCAGGTCAATTAGGAAATAGACATTGTTACTTTTCTGCAATATTTTCTATTTTTTGAGCCGTGTTTGACAGACCTATAACATTATTATACCGACATTTTTTTTAATAGGACGCTCTATATTTTATAGTATAAATAGATAACCTTTCTAAAGACGAATTCGGCGATATAAGGTTATATTTTTGTCGTAGTTGTCAAAAAAATGTAAAAAATTGTCTTTTATGTCGTACTGACGACTATTTCAAACAATCATAGTCTCTTCTGTACTTTAAAAACCGTACCTACTCTTTATTAATCTTTTTCTACTTACTTTAAAGCTTTTTTTTCACAAAAAAAACATCGATAATGTAGTATAACAACCCTAGGTTCGACAAAAAATAAGTAAACGTAGTTGTGGCCAAAAATATGTGATCGTCATAAAGAATCCCTACGTTGTATGTATTTAATTTTTTAATGACCGGAAGGCGCTGGCTACTAACTTTGTAGAGGGGATGTATGGTTTAATTATATAAAACAAAAGCAGAGTAAATACACCTAACCTTTATTTACATACAATTCAAATTAAACATGTGACAAATAGAAAGAACAACAAAAACATTAACAACCATTTAACATAAAATGAGAGTGCCAGGCTCACCTAGAGCTCCTGTGGGGAAAGAGCATGGCAGAGAAACCCACGATCGTTGCTCTTACCACCCAAATATAAATACAAAACAACCGCTAACCAAAGGCATAAATTAAGAACCTTTGCTAATGATAAATAAGACCTGTCTCATTTAATGTGTCACTAAATGTCATCTGTTACCTCATATTAGTCATACACACTTCCAAGTAAAACTGAAGAGGTTTGGTGTTAGTTAGCCGGCAGAGCCGGAAGGTACTGGAGTCCCATACGGGAGGCAATCCAGCTATAGTTGAGATTTCGGAAGATCCTTCATAACACTGGAGTCCCATACGGGAGGCAATCGAGCTTAATCCAGATTCGTTCCGCACGGGCGAAAATGTTAGTAAATTCAACAAGGCTCGTATAGACGTATGACATAAAGTGAGCACAAGAAATCAAAGAACAACCTAATCATGATAAAACAAGTTAAATGTGAAACAAAGAGGTCGTTAATGCAATATCTGGGCAGTCACGACAATATACATATTTTAACATGTAATAAATAATGAGCAATCTATAATAATAATTGTAACAATTTTATCTTAGAAAAATATACGCCCCTGAGCGTAAGACAATGAAGGCTAAACATATACAGAATTATTATCATGAAACATCTATATTTTACGTATAACGTAATCGTGGCAAAAACAAGTTAGATGTGAAACAAAGAAGTCGTTATTGTAATGTCTGGCAATCAGGACAATACATATATTTTTAACATGAAATAAATAATGGGCAAACTTTAAGAATAATTATAACAATTTTACCTTAGAAAAATATATGCCCTTGAGCATAAAGCAATGGAAGCTAAACATACAAAGAATTATTATCATGAAACATCTATAATCATCACAATCATAAGATCATATAGAACAATTAACAATAAAGTACTTAAAGAATATTACCTGCTAACTAATAACACTTTAAACAATTAACTTTTCACTACTTTGACACACTGCCCGCTGATCGTCTTACTACCGATCACCACACTGTTCGCACTTCAACTGCCTATCTTCAACTATTTAGGCTTCCTTCCAGAATTTCCTACGTAAGTGCCTGTTTTTTGTGCTTCCTTCTACCGACCGTTAAGATTACTTTTTCATTGTTATACAACACCTATGTAACAGGTGACGTCGAAGTTGATAAGATAAGTACGGTTTTGCACAATAAACATAAAATTCAACATAGCACCTTAGGTATAACGTAATTCGTTGTTAAATTATTTAGAAAATTGGTTGCCCTTTTAAGCGAAAAACAGAAAATTGAAATTTTAATTATGATTGGATGAGGAGATAAAATCCTTAGTATGTGACTTATTTCACCGTAAGTATCCAGTCCAGAGAATTAGTCGAGCTACAATAAGTAAAGTATCCAAAAAGTTTGAAAGAACCGGAAGTATAAAAGATTTACCTGGATCAGGAAGGCGAAGAACTGTAAGCGAAAATGACCGTCTAAATATGATGCTTGCCGTTACTGAAAATTCTCACTCATCCGTTAGATCTGAGGGTTGCTTTCGCTGTATAGCAAAAATAAAACGCTCTCTCAACGGTACAAATAAAGTATTTTTATTGAAAACTAAGCTTGTGAAAAAAAACGTGTTGTCGGTTCGAGCGCTTGCTGAAAAGTCGTCGTGATGTGAAGTCGCTCTCAGAAGTACCTGGTCCTTGGCGCCAATCTGTCAAGGTCGTCTTCCGGGAACCCTGGTGCGTCCGAGCAGCGTCAGGCTGGCGCTCTTGACGCAACACTCAAAATGGGTCACTTGCGGCATGTGTACCCTCATATCTGTCTCGGCCAACTTCAACTTCTCACAGAACTCTGTTAACGTCTTACAAGAAGTATGGGCAGATGACACAGACAGAAGATTACAGTTTTGCGAGGAAATTAGAAATTTATTTGAAAGACAATCCAACTTAAAAAATCACAGCCTGCTGGTGATGTCTTGTTTCAACAGGATGGTGCTCCTCCACATTTTCGCCTCGATGTAAGAAATTACCTTAATGAAGTTTTCCCAAATCGATGGATAGGCAGAAGAGGACCGCTTGAATGGCCACCACGCTCCCCTGATTTAACCCCACTAGATTTTTTTTTGGTTATCTAAAAAAAAGTGTATGTGAACATACCAGACACTATCGAAATCGTATCAGAGAAGAAGTTCGAAACACAACACTAAATGTTATTCAAAATGGAATTGATAACTTTGAACACCGAATTGGGCATTGTGCAATGATTAATAGGAGCCACTTTGGACATTTGCTGTAATAAATTAAAAAGTAGTTCTAAATTATTGTTTTCATTTAATTCCTCCATTTTTTGACAACTGTGACAAAAAAGTGGTATAACCTTAAAATATATTTAAACTATAAAATATAGAGCGTGTTGGGAATTAGGGGGGTTAAGGGGTAATTTGCTTATCTTTTAAAAGGACGAGTACATTTTTTCGATTTTCTGTCTTCCGAATACGGTTAAAATTAATGACATTATGACTGGATCACCCTGTATATTAAACAATTTTTTTTCAACGCCGATTGTTTGTATGGTTTAAATTATTTTCAAATTTGCACTTTTAATTCATAACCTAACCTTTCTTAACTTCGTTTTACGACGTAGAAATATTTAATCCCATACTACGATTTACATATTTCGAGCGCAAAATTTTTCACATTCCAGACATAAAATAATTTGAGATATTTTTATATCTAGATAATAATTTAAAATGTCTCCCTGCACGCGAAGTCGTAGTATAATAACGATCTCGGCGCACAATGTTGCTTTAATAAGTTTAATAATAACAATATTTAATTTTTTTTTTCTTTGTGACTGGCCAAGTTACCAGCACATCTGCTACTTATTCGCAGTGAACGAAAATGATACCGAGACAATTGTAACCAGTAAATATATGTATAAATAAACAAATTTTTATTACATCCAGTGGCGTAACAACTGCATTTCATGCTTATTTCTTTATTTTTCCAAACCAAGTATTTCTCGCGAAGCTTCTGCTCAAAAATGCGTGCACCTACCAAGCACAAGCTTTTGCCGCGTCCTATTCACAAATAGATGTTATTGACTGATAAACGTCGATTGATCAATTATCTCTACTTGTTTCCCTATGCATATTTTTGTATCACTTTAGCTATAAATAACCATCGGAATTTGTTCTTCGTTGCGTTCGATATAAATACGAACAGATAATTTTTAAATAAAACTTGCGGTTTAAAAATAAATTGTTTGTTTAGTGCGTCTAGCAATAATTTGATATTTAAAAATTTCCTTGGTATCTATGCGATCTATTGAATATTAGTATACCGCCCCCCCTCCCACACAAGTCTTTGACTTCTTGGCTAATTCTTGCGATTAGAATGCCGAAACAGGCCAATGTTTGACTTGAACCATGTTGTATCAGAGGCGTTAGACAAGGGAACCATAGTTTCCCCAACTTTACATATACTGTTTGTACCCCGGTCAAAATAGACATTTCAAATAACGAAAATTCCGACAGAGCTAAATTTTGGTGGAGACCTTGGGTACACCATTAGAAATAAAGTGTCAAAAGTCCCCATCGATCCCATGTGTGCTAAAAAAGTTATTCGGTGTCAAAAGGTCAAAATTTGAGGTTTTTTGGATTATTTTTGAAAACGGTAAGTTTTATTAAAAAAGTAGCCCAGACAAAATTTATAGATCTGAAAATTATCTACAAAAATGGTACTTATACTTTTTTTTAAGAATCACCATTCCTGAGATATCGCGATTCTAATAGTTGAAAGAGTCACGTTCTACATGATATGCACACATTTCGACACCACCTTTGAGGTAGTGTACTTTGACACGTTTTTTTTAACGTGGTCTCCCCGGTAGGCCTACTCCACGAACTGTTATGACGGAATTTTCAGGGACAATACTTTTTTAACTGTATGATGATTATTGACATTGATATGGGTTATTGACTTTAACTGTAGTTCAGATTTCTTTTGATATTTTAATCTGATTCATACTCTTCAAAGTCGACTTCAACAGTCATGTCTTCTTCGATTTCTTCTTCTTCTTCTTCCTCTTCTTCTTGCTGGATGTTCATAAATTATTCAAATAAATATGAATCAGCTCTCTCTTTATCGAAATCACATGAATCTTCGTCTGTTGAATTCAATTGGACATTTGAGCAAGACTGGCTTTGGCAATTAGTACACGCTGGAGAACACAGTAACCCTACTCTTCTACAGCCACATTTAGCACTACAACCTATTTTGCAATTGCAAAAATAGTGTTTAGGAGTTTTTCCAGAGCAGGTGGAAGTAAAGTTTGAATCGGTTCCAAAGTATTATCTGTTAATTTCCAACCCCAGTCTTCTGGGTTCAGTTGATTGCCTAGCCATGTCTGAACTTGATACTATACTCGATACAAGTGTTGATTAGCAGAAGCCGATGTTGGAGGAAGACAAGATATCAATACTGGTTTCTTGTTTCGTGTGTTTTTTACAGAAGTTAAATATCTATATTTATCTATACAATCAATTTTTTTGGAGCTCCTTAACAGCAAAGAGAAAACGAATTTTTTTTGTGATTATTGTTTGAGGTGAAGAATCAATTTCTACAATCAATCAAATATGTTTTTCCAAATAATTTTAATACTGATATTTTATCCCTTCCGAACATTGCTGATGTAGTATCGCAGCCGGTTATCGCATGTAAAAATAAGATATGGTTTTGGCATTTTGGATAAGCAGATAAACTTTTTGAAGAATATATTTCTGTTCCCTGTTGAAAAATATATAATTTTATCAATTATTGGAGTCCTTGCAGTATTAATAAGTCAACATCTTCACCAACTGCAATAGTTGTATTTGTTGCATCAATTATAAGGACATCTGCGTCATTTTGACTAAGGGACTGAGTTTCTTTTGAGTGTATATTCTCAGAATAGTATATTTTATACATACAAGAGACACTAATAGGCATTTTTACTTGCATTAAGTGCCTGACTATGTATATACGTGGCATATATGTGCATATCATGTAGAACGTGACTTTTTCAACTTTTAGAATCGCGATATCTCAGGAATGGTGGTTCTTAGAAAAAAATTATAAGGACCATTTTTGTAGATAATTTTCAGATCTATAATTTTTGTCAGAACTACTTTTTTGATAAAACTTACCGTTTTCGAAAAAAATCCAAAAAAAACTGAAATTTTGACCTTTGATCCCGAATAACTTTTTTAGCACACATGGGATCGGTGGGGACTTTTAACACTTTATTTCTAATGGTGCACCCAAGGTCTCCACCAAAATTTAGCTCTGTCGGAATGTTCGTTATTTGACCACTATTTTTATGACTAATTTGACCGGACTATTGAAGAATATACATCTTTGTTTGTATAATTTGTATTTTTGCATCACCCACCAAAAATAAAAATATCAAAATTCTAAATAGCTAAAGGGCATTTAAAGAAAACTGTACTACAATATACAGGGTGTTTCAGAAAACATGGGCCAACGCTCGGGGACGGATATCCTAAAAAAAATATTATTTTTTCATATCAACATGGTTCCGATTTCGCTTCGTTCCTTAGTTA
The DNA here is from genome assembly GCF_000390285.2 of Anoplophora glabripennis. Taxonomy (NCBI): domain Eukaryota; kingdom Metazoa; phylum Arthropoda; class Insecta; order Coleoptera; family Cerambycidae; genus Anoplophora; species Anoplophora glabripennis. The sequence continues at coordinate 809,209 of NW_019416273.1, read as the reverse complement.
CAGGATGTTAAAATAAAATACGTTTTTTCCAAAAATCTAAATTTCTAGTTGGGGGAATTAAATGAAATTTGGACAACTAACTGTTTACAACCGAATACACATATCCTAGGTATTATTGTGTTGAACATGAATTACAGGACCGGACTTGCTGCAAGCCTTTGGATTTAATAAAAAGAAAATAGGTTCTCCGTTGAGATTTCTAATTTAAATGTACTCGGGATTTAAAATTTTAATAATAATCAACATAGCGGCTACAAGGAATACAGAAACGTCAAAGATAAACGGTACAGTCTTGTCAACTAATGTATCTTAATCATAATTAGTAAATTAGTATTAATTATAAATTCACGATTTAAATGTGCATGCAAGAATGTCGAATGTCAGGTATTCCTTCACTGAACTTACTGATATGCTGCTTTATTATGGGGAAGCTAGACAAAATTCGAATGTTGCGAGAAGTTATTAGCCCCCAAAGTGGGGCCCTAAATTTCGAAAAAAAAATAATATAACACTTTACCGTAGAAGAACTAAATTTGATACAGTTAATTGAAGCACTACAAGGTGTTCATTGGGTATGACTCACCCCTAAAATTGTTCAGAACTTTTTTTTCATTGACCGAATTGAAAAATAGAGAGAGAGAGAGACAGAGGGGAGAATTTAATTCTAAAAATGTTTTTACACTTGTTAAATTTTAAAAAACTTTTCAAGAAAAACCGTATTAACTAACACAAGATTTTAACAGTGTTCATTAGAAAATAACCAAATAGTCAGTCATTTTCCCTAGTCCTATAGTAAGTACATAATAATTAAATTAAAGTTAACATCCGCGCCCATTTTTATTGGAATTCGTTTGTTTTTCTACTATCATTTTCGAAAACTTAAATAAGATAGATAATAACAGATAAAAGATCGTGCCACTTTTGTATTTCACATTTTTTATAACTCAAAAAACAAAAGAAGTTAATGAGGGGTCAAAATAGAGCGATTCACCCTGTACAGAGTAAGACTGATTATTAAATTGGATACGCATCGGTTACATTTGATGGCAAAAAGGAATATAGTTTTTCCGAAGTCAATTGAAGAACCTATAATTTCAAGGTATGTACCAGGCTCGGTCGCTAAGCACCAACTCGTCATTAAAATATTTGAAAAACTTGTTCCTATATTTATTTAGCCATACCCATATATAGGTCTGGTCGAACTAATCGTGCAGGTGGTAGAAATGTGTACGACCAGATGAAAAATGCGAGCGCCGCCAAAAGAAAATGAGCACAGTTGTGTTGGGCTTCTGTGCAATAAATTACAGCAGGCGACAAGTGTTTCATAAATTGCCCAGCAGTGCAGGGCAGTAGTGCGGAATTTGGTGTGAATCAGGCAATTTTAATTTATTATAGGCACCTTCTATCAATCATTCATATTACAATTGCGAAAGGGAGAAATAAGAGGGATATTTTGTTTACTAATATTATCACAACATGGCATTTTGGAGACCTTTTGAAACGGAACAAAACAAAATTTACCACCAATATAATAAAATTGTTTGAGGACATAAATAATTAAAATATGTTGTTGCCCAAATGAACATATAAAAGAAATTTTCTACACATAATACACAAATTATTATAATTTTTTACCTTTAACAAACACGTTTTTTAGGAACGCCTGTGAAACTCATTAAATTTTATTATCAGACGTTTTTTGCATATTCAACTGACTTGGGAAGGACTATACCACCACAGTAAACCTTAATTAGACACGGAATAGCATGTCAGTTTATAAACTTAACCCTGATTTTCTTAATCCAACGCCGCCACTGGCAACTCATAGTTAACAGTTTAGTTGTAGCACGCCATGACGAATCATATTTGGTTGAACTAAAACATCACATTAGCAAACGCTCGAAAAAGATCTCTTGAGATTATTAAGTGTTCCGAAGCAGATTCGTCACCTCAGATTTTCTCCATAAATATTTATTAATCCGGTATCCGGAATATGTAGGCATACAGGTTGGCGCGCCGATGGTACGAGCGTTTCTTTCACACTTCGTCGACTCCTTTCAGGAATTTTGGAGTGACTGTTGCGACACCGTCGGTATTTTTAACGGCTTAGTCACTGTTACTTGACTCACAGGACGGCGCTGCGCTGTCCGCGAGATCGCATCGAAAACGATTGTCCTGCCGCATTTGCATGGACGATAGTGGAAGTGGTTTATTACGAAAACGATTTATATTTTAATTTCGTCGAGGATGTTACACATCACGGCTGCCTAGATTTAGTTTATTTATTGGTGTGGAAACATATGATTTTAGACATGTCGAATAAAGTAGAACAAGGCACAAAGTAAAAGACAACTCATTGAAAAAATTAATAAATATAACTATAAAAAACAATTAAGAGTTATTAAAAAAAATCCCAAAATTTTTGGTGATTTGCAAAGAGCTGTAACTTGGAGAGAAATGGTCATCGAGAGAATAAAAAAAAAAGAAAATTGAAGCTTCAAGTTTCTGGTTCTCGGATCTGGAGGTTAACATTTTTTAGCGTCAGCGGTTTTTGAGACATAAGAAAACCACCGAAAAAAATTGTCTTTTAAAAGGTTTATGGACTTCAATAATTAATTTTTTAGTAATTTCATCGTAAAGCTCTTTTAGATAATTTAATTCTCTTCAATTTCAGTGGTTACAGGACCCTGTATTATGATTTGTCGCCGTTATCGTCGATCATAGCAAAACAATAATTTTTGACTTTGGTAATCAATTACTCGAGAAATAACGATGCTACAGAAAATCCAAGTAGGGTTATGAAAACTGCAAAGTTCTCTACAAGTCGTAATTGTTGGTTATTGATAAAAACAATTTTCGATGTGAAAATGTTGGTTGGAAAAAAGGTAAAAAATTCCATAATTAGGGATATTTGAATAACTTGGCGTAACTGCAAATAACGGATAAACTAAGGATATTGACTGTAACTTTTCAACCACAAAGTGTCCTAAAGAAACACTGATAGTTTGAAAGCATTGCGATTTTTTTCCTAGTGCTTGGATGTTTAAATTTGTAATTTTTGGTGAAAATCAATGTAACGAGTAATTTTTCACCTTTTATTCATTTTTTTGAGTTGAAAATGGTTTTTTGGCTATATTTCATACTTTCTTCATCAAAAAACGTTCGTTATTAAATTTTATTTGTAGAAGTAAACTAAACGGGTGTTATTTAAGAGGGCTCTATAGCAAATAGGCAACCAGCAATACATTTTTATAGATTTTATTACACAGTTTGTCTAACTATGAACCAATGCACAAATAACAGACTTCCTCCATTCTAACGCAGATTTTTTATAAAATGGAGTTAGTTTGGAACTCAAACTTTTTGGTGTAAAGAAATTTGTAATTTATGATGCCGCTTGTTCAAAAGCGAATTGAATTGAATTTGAATTTTTTCCTATCTTGCTTCCTTTTTGAAGAAAAAAAATAAAACACACTTTATTGCATATCCATGGACAACAAAAAAAGAAAATAATAGGTACACCCCAGTTTTTGATAGTTTGGTAGTTTTAATTTTTTATTATATTGTCCCAAGGACATGCAACGAAGTGCTTTATAAGGCAATTCTGAATTGTTTATTGAGTTCTAGTTATGATTAAAGTTTGATTCACTCGAACTGAAACACCCTGTATATGTTAAATTAATGTATTTATAGATAAACTTAAAAGATGTGTAATAAATCAATATAAAAATTGTAACATCAAACTATTTCTGCATTTTTGTTGTCAACTTAAAATGTACAGGGTGTGATTAAAATATTTAACCAGACTTTAATGATTATTAACATTTTGGGAGATACTGGATGTTGTTATTATTTTTTTAGTTACAAGAAGGCATTTTCAATTAAATTTAAAATATATTGTAATTAACTGTTGTTCTTAATAATATACGTAAAATACTAAACATTTTTTGTTAACATCATATTTCTTATATGGTACAGTTAATCTATTTATTTTTTTTATTTAGTTTCATAGCAATGATTTACAAAATCTTTGTTTTTAGATGTAAATCAGATAACAATTATTGAGATAATATAAATTTGTAACATCAAAAATATTGTTATTGTACAGCAATGACATATATATGTCTGCCTCTGGTCTGAAGCTTCGCATCGATCAATTTATTCGATACGTATCTAGTGGCACCCTAATGCCGAGCCTACCCTGTTGTTCTGGCGTGCCGGTGAACAATTCAATTTTTTTTGCTGGGGGACGTTTGCCGTGCATTTCACTAACGTTTGTGCGTGTGTGAGTGAGTTTACCGCTTTGCTTAGTTGAGAGTATGGCACGAGTTTTTATGGCAGTCAGTAGAATTGTGTATTGTGAGCATAGAGCGGCACATGGCTTGACCACCGATTTAGCCTATTTCTGCTATTGCTACACGTATTGCCGGTTATTAGCATAATATAAATTACTACTATTTATTTGATTGTCGCCGCAAAGTTTCCGATGCCTATATGACTTAAAATATCGACATGAGCAACTATTCTAATTTTTCAAAAATATAGGAAATGTTGAAATTAATCTGATTGTCTATAATTTCACTTATAACATTATTAGGTTTATTTTGGCTTTCATTTGCAACACCAAAAATTACCTTATAAAACTGTCTTAGATAATTACTATTTTCATTAATTTGAATATAGTCACTATTTTTAGTATTCTTCATACTATGACATAATTACCTATAATTCAAATAATCACATTAATCCTAAATATTATTTATGTGATTTTCTTGACTTTTGAAATTTAAACGAAACCACACTGTACCTATCTCGAAAATAAAACGTTTCCGTATACGCGAAATTTTTAATTTGTGCTGTAAAATCCACCAATAAATACTGACTGAACTTTTTAGGTACACCTTGTAATAGTTGTAGTTTTAATAAAAACCATTTTTTTGCGAGACTGTAACAAAATTGATTCTGTATAACATACTCGTACAAAGAATATTTAATTGACTTCCTGATGTGAACGTAATGAGAATGAGTCTCTATTACTCTAATAGTTAATTTATTTTAAACCGCTTCGAAAAAAAAGACCCGTCGCTAAAGCGAGATTTCCTTTACGGCCATTCAAAATTACCCTGTAAAATTTGAATTGTAACGACCGTTGTTGTAGTTAACATGAAAATTTTTGTCTCCATCACTGTAGTTGTAAATCCAAAATCCGGGACCCGCACTTCAGTCCTTAGTTTCATAAATTTTCTTCTTTATTGCCTGATATATCATCATCATCGAAAGTTGGGTTAGTGTAGGTACCCTTTCCCAGATGCCGTCTAGATTTTATTTTTAGGTGCACACCCCGGGGTTTATTGTGCCACTATAAAAATAATAATTTTACCTGGGTTTCTTGTGAAAAATGTACGGGTAATGATCTCCGAGGGTATATACGGGGTGTCTCAGGTAACGGGATTATCATTCCAATTTAAATGACAATTGTGTGACGCCTCTACAATTTAAATGTGTAAGACGATTTTGTCATCATATCAGCCAAATGGAATAAATTCAATAATAAATAAATGGGGGCGTGTTCGAAAAAACAATTTTGTAATCAAATAATTTTCTTTATTTAATGTTAATTTTTGCAATAAATCTAAAAACTCTTAATATTTCCGAAACAGTTGAAGATAGCTATAGGACATTGTGCACGAAATATGTCTAGAATTTTCTGAAGAATCGCAGTGTCGCATTTAAAATAAGAAAGTTGGTATTGACCACTGTTACATGACACACCTTGTATAAAAAGTTTTTGTTGAAAAAAATGGGCAACTAAAAATATCAATCGACGTGTCCGAGCGTTTTTTCGAACACGCCCCCATTTATTTATTATTGAATTTATTCCATTTGGCTGATAAACACTGTACAATTTTTCTAAGTCGCGACGTATCCATTTTCGATGGGCCAGAAATTCTGTTATTTTTGTTGGTACGCCACTGGTTGCAGATGGTACGCGCTGAATCTGATATAAATAAGGAAGATTGCCTTGACGACTTGGCTTCATTGGGCAATTAATAAATTATTTTTTTGTTTGTTTTAAACAGATATCCCATATGCATCATCGGATGCCTAATAGTGTATTATTCGGTGATGCGTACATGATTTTCATGAAAATGTTTCGAGATCTGTTTGTTACTCGAGTGATGTAAATCGATTGACGTGTGGGTGTAAGATCCGAATACTACAACTAAAGTTACCGCTTTGGTGTTGCGAATGCGATGGTAGTAGGAAAAGCCTACAGAAAGGTGAATTAAAAATTGACATTGGAAAATAATGAAATATACACGGTGTCCCGGTACTTGTTATTTTTATTTACAGTCTCTAAACTATTAACTTCAGCATAATGCAAATTTGGTGATCGATAATACATGCGTACAGCTTGTTTTTGATGATGTAAGTGAATCTTCATTATGCCAGGGACGGACTATGCCCAGTGGCTAGCAACCCAGAATTTTTGCATAGATGACGATCGCAATCTGCCTGTATATTTTGAAAAATAACCAAATGCATATATATTTTTTTTTATAATGGAATAGTGTTCCAATTTTTAAAGATTGTAAAACTACATTTTGGAATGAGGTCGACAGAAAAAGTCATTATTCTGCTGTTTGTTGACTTAACAAATACTTTTTATTTATATGTACGATTCGTATATATGTATAGATAAAAATAAATTCACCATTTTGCACTTAAATGAATTGTCACCATGTCGAGGTTAAAAAAAAATAGAAAACTTGAAGTTTTACAAATTTTTATTAAGGACGTTTATCTGATTTGGAATTGACGAACAAATATTCATAAAAAGTTTAATATAAGCTTATTAATATGGAGAAAATCCTCAAAAGAAATTATGACTGGTTTGGATACCTAAGAGACGAGATATTAATAAAATATTTTTTCACGATTTAGTATAGAGTCTTATGAGAATGCAGATTTTTTTGATCTTTTCACTTAGAATGCGCAACAATTGACGAACAGTTTCCACAGCAACTTGTATAAATAGGAAACCGATATATAAGGAACCGTATCACAGTATGTAGAAATCGATTAGGTCCTTGTAAGGTACATAATTTATAATAATTCTCCTTCAAACTGCTGTCGTTGACTAACTTATCCTTCATATGCGTGATAGCGGCAACGCCGCGGTCTCGACGTAGCGTATTATTTGAAATTCGCATGTGTCCAAACAAATAGAATGATCGAACGGGAGCGAGCGAACGCCGAGCCAAGCGCGCCAGCTAAGTGCAACGTTGCCAAATCTAAAGGCTTACTACTTGAGTCACTAGCGAGTCTACAGAAACTTTCGTTTGACTTTAGACGTACCTCCGTACCCGATAAACCTCCTTAAACATAAACAAACATGCAAAGTCAAGAGAACACGAAAATAATTAAAACAGTTCAAACACTGCGACAACTGAAACAACTGTTCTTTAAACATGCTTCTGCGCATTGTTCAACTGAAAACTTTAAATAACTCATAACATAACGCATAACAAAAAAAGTCGCATGGAGTTAGGTGTGGTGAACGAGACGGCCGGTTAGCGAAGTTGTCTCTGCCAACCCAGGGATCAGAAAAACATCATAACAACAATGATGTTTCTTACCATTTCAAACACAATGGGGACCTATGGCATCATGCATAAGTGTCATATTTTGACGGATATTAAATGGCACTTCCTTCAAAATTTCTTGAATACTACAAAAACCATTCTAGCGCATATTTGACGTTCATTTTTCTGGTACTTTCGAATATTCAAATTTTTTATTAGTTCCCATTCAATTTGCTTTAAAAAACTGCTTCCATTTTAGAAAGTATCCTAGTTTATCCGCTCACTGGCAATCTTTTTTTGGGCCACCCTATAATCGAGAATTCCTTGGCGCTCCCTGTACGTTACACACACAGCATTTCCCGTTACGTCGCTCGGAGCGGGCGAGAATTAAAATACAATGCCGGGTTTTATGTTTACGTGCCGCGGTAGGTGTTGCCTTCGCATAGAATCAACGGTAAAATACGAAGGAGGGACGCTGAAATTTTGTAGGGCTTCGCCGGTCGCGCGGCTCCGGTTTTACGACACGCTACGCGACCTGAAAACGCCGCTGCCGTTTTTCCACGGGCTGTGCTCCGTTTTTAATACTCCCCGGATTTCAAAACAGCATTTTTTAATGTCGCCCTAAAATTGCTTCGGCTAGAGAGAGTCTGCTACTAGTCTTTCTTTGTTTGAGTGAATATACACGAATAGGTTAACGCACAATGTTATTATTTTGGGATTTCTACAGGGTGATTCAGTCATAATGTCATTAATACTAACCATGTATTCGGAAGGCCTAGTAAAGACAGAAAATCGAAAAAAAAATGTCTCGAACTTTTAAAAAATAAACAAATTACCTATTAACTCCCGTTAACTGGGCGCCCTACTTCGCAATAGAAGTACGAAGTGTTCGAACGTTGAAGCGAAACAGCTGATTTCCCCAGTTATTCAAACTGAATAATTAAGGACGTTCGATACACCTCTTACGGGGCGGGCGGTGCGGAGAGTATGCCTATGTTTATACACGGGAGTCTTGTTGCAGTACCAACCTTACATAAATTAATTTCAGCGAACTAAGTATGCTATTTAGAATGAAATTTATACAACACATATTAGCTTGCATATTTTTTTCGTGTTTAATACACGTCAGTTCACTTTTTATTTGAATAAAAGCGTCTATTTATTCATTACGAGCTTGTAAAATTATGGATGAAATCTGGCAACATTGCCATGGCGTGGTGGTAAAAGTTGGGTCAACTGTCATTACTGTCAACTTTGCGCGAATTCCGTAAACATGAATGAACAACCAAGGTACAAAGGAAAAGTAATGACTGAAAAGTAAAAAATGAGTGTAAAACAGAATGTGGATTGATGAGAAAAAAATAAAATGTGCAAACCGAGAATCCATATGATAACTATCAAGAAGTTCAATGTATGATAGTGAGACGTCGACTTGTCAAATTGAAGATTATGACATAACAACTAAACTGTTCGTTTTGCAAAGAGATCCTTTCAATTTTTGTTTCAAATTGCTAGTATATTGCTTTAGATCACGAAAAATTTATTTAATATTAATTATTACTACATATATTTTCGACTGGAATAATTTTATAATCTATAATTGAGCTATTCAAATATAACGCATCAGTCGAAGCATTAAATACAGCGTACAGTGTTGCCATATTTCCTTTCATTGGATCAGATGTTTGTTCAAATTTGTCAAAACGTTATCTATTCATTCCATTATCTCAATAATTACATTGTAAGTGCATATTTTTATTGTTTTAAAATGTTTAGTAATATTTAATTCTTTAATTACAATTTTATTTTCCCGATCCTAACCATTTTTAAGAGCAATATTCACGTTTGATTAAAGTTTTTTCCCAACTCCCATAAGAGCCTGTGTAAAAGAGCATAATTTTTAAAATCATTTTTCAAAAAAACTACGTTGTCAATCGATCTGATATTTTTACACAAGTCAGTTTGCATATTTATTAACAGATTTCAATTGCTTTGAAAACATTCTTACCATTTTTCTTTTGGTATCGAACCTCCTTAAAATGAACATAATACTAAAAACTCATATTCAATAATTATCAAACGTAGGTAATGAAAACGTTGAACAATATTAAAAATACTAAATGCAAAATCTAACATTCGAAAATATAAATATTATTTACATTTAAATTATAAAAAAATCTTATTCATCCGTGTGTCTAGCTAAAAAGCTCTAGTATTTATTTATTAAAAACGCATTAAAAGCCAGGCTAATGACCGAATGGTCAAGATTCACTCTCGATAAACCTTTGTAAGTCAGAGGTCAGGAGCGCACCAAAAAGGGGTTTAAATATTTTGAAAAAAAGAAAATGTTCATTGTAAGTATGCATTTAAATCGCGTATTCGCATTCTACTCATTTTTCCTTATCTTACCTTAAAATTAATGACATTATGACTGAATTACCCAGTATACCTTTGATTATAGTCTTTCCGATATCAATTGAGAAACCAAAAGGATGACAGTATGTACCAAGTTCGTTCGCCGACGCAGCAACTGGGCATTGAAATATTTGAAAAACTTGTTCTCATATTTATTTAGCCATACCCATATACAGGTCTTGTCGAAATAAACGTTGTAGAAATGTATACGCCCAGTTGAAGAATGCGAGCACGGGCAAACGAAATACAAATTCAGTTGCATCGAGCCACTGGGCAATAAATCTCAGCCGTTCACAAGTGGTCGACAAATTGCCCAACAGTGCAGTGCAGCAATGGGGAATTTGATGTGATTCAGGTAATTTTAATTTATTATAGGCACCTTCTATTCATTATTGATATTACAATTGCAAAAGGGAGAAATAATATTATTACAACATGGCATTTTGGAGACCTTTTGAAACGGAACAAAACGAAATTTACCATCAATATAATAAAATTGTTTGAGGATATAAATAATTAAAATACGTTGTTGGCCAAATATGAATATACAATACAAATTGTCTGCACATTATATACAAATTATTATAATTTTTTACCTTTATCAGAAAATTTTTTAGGGACGCCGATGAAACTCATTAATTTTATTACCAGGCGTTTTTTTACATATTCAACTGACTTCGGAAAGACTATACCCTATACCTTATTACCTTTTTGACAACACATCATTTGCATTCTGAGGAAATATGCATAATAAATAATCAAAACAATTGAAAACATTCCTAGTTCGGTCTGTTCTTGTAAGAGACAAAAATTGTTGCTCTTGGAAGAAGGCTTTCTGGAATTCAATCCTGCTTGTTTGTGAAACAAAATCTGCAATTTTTCAAGTCTGTAAAATTCAATAAGCTTTGGAAATTTAGAAAAAATTGATATTATTTACTAGCATGAGATATCACATAATGTTATTAAGAATAGTTTTGTCAGAATGAAAAGCTTTTCGTGCAAAATTTTAATTTTATAGGTCTACTTTGATATTTTGATTGATTTTAGATTTTTTTCAAAGTAAGCGTGGGACAAATATTCCGCAATTTTGGCGCGCCTCACACAGAAAGGGCATATTATTGTTAAAAATAAGATCGTTTCCCGAAAGACGTCCCGAGTTTTTTCTCATTTATATTTGCTATTTAGGCCTCCTTTAGATATAAAAGATACTCAAGTATAGTATATGAAACTTTATTTGAGGATAGCCAATACAAAATACTCGAAATCACCATTACGGGACACCAAGACCACTTCAAGATAAAACAAAAACGTCATAATAGCCTTGCAATACAAAATAGTTGTAGGACCTATTACCATACGTCAAAAGAAATTCTTCAAAATTAGTTAAAATTCCTTAAATGGACTTTAGAAACTTTCAAAAAGTACCAAAAGGAAATATGTCAAATTATGTCGAAACGCTTCAGAAAACATTAAAATAAATCAAAACGGCATAAAAATTCTTCAAATCCGATATGGAATATAGTAAAATATTTAAAGTGCGATAGAATTTTGAGTTATTATACCTTGGCCAGTGTGTTTGGTCACTGCCAGTTAAAAAATTACCTTTCACTTACTTAGCCTTAGCTAGAAATCTTACCTGCCCTTGTTGTTCTCGGGCTAAACTCTGTGGGGACGGAACAGCTATTAAAACCTCTAGGTCCGCCCTGATGTTCGTTTCGGTTCTAATTGGGTATTAGGTCAGTGCTTCCAAACGTTTCGCCGTTCTTCACAGCCCGCATCTTCAGTGGTGACTGCAAATGCTTCGCCGCGATTGATTATTTTGAAATTTTCGAAGTATATTCAAATATTTAATAGTTTTTAAGATTTTTCCAATGCATTTCTGTGTTTCGAATTTATTTCACGGCTATCAAACAAATTTGACGAATCTGAAACTGACGAATTCCGCTGTATAAATTTGTTTTCATTTCTTTAACCAAACAGTGACCTATACAAAATTGGCAGAATTCATTAAAATTACATTTTTCGTATACATACGAGTATATATATAATAATATTGCTCTCAAGCTATTGCTGGTTCGTTAAGTTTTACTCATGTTTCGTTTAGAACCTGTCGAATTTACCTGCACCTGCAGCTGTCCCAAAATTTATAATGGTGATTTCTTTCGGGTTTCTAACCTTGATAAGTATATATTTTTATTTTTTTAACTACTGACCTATAAATAGTCTCCCTTAAAATTTTTACGTATACATACAGAGTGTTTGTTACACTTAAGGCTGACGTTTTATAGGTAATCGCACTTTTAGTAAGACAGTGATAGAACAAGAGAATCCATCTGAAGTATAAAAATGTTGATTCCTTTAATTTTTCACCTCGTTTTTCGCAGTGAAAGATCACGGAGAACATGTAAACATCAGAGAATGCCCTGTTTTGTCCAACAAATTTGTAAAAATACAGTATTATCTGATTGTCGCAATTTTTTCTGGATTTGACTCCATAATAGTGATAATGTCCTTGAGAGGGTACATTTTACTTTTTTAAGACGAATAAACACGTGCGTTGTTCAAAATGGAGGTTTTATTAAACATTTAATATGCTATTATTTTTATTTAATTTTTGTTATAAAATAAGTTTTGAATATAGCAAAACAGTAGTACCTACTGCAAACTTCTCCAGACAAAATAATCCAATGAACATAGGTCAGGTGAACGAGGTGGCCAACCTATTCAATGCTCTGCATAATTATACGCTTCCAACTGTCGATAAAAACGAGATAGCTGGGAAACGGTGTGCATTTCAAAAAACAGTCAGGGACGTTTTTGGTAGATTTTTTCACCTTATTCTTTCCAAATAATTCACCAGCGTTTTTTTACATAAAAAAGGAATCCGCACCCCCAGCAGCACAGCCTTGTCTGAAGTAAAGTGATGGATCTAACATTAAATCAATTAAAATACCTCTTCATTTATAAGTTATATCAAGTTATATATTTTATTCGAATACGTTTATAAATTCTGGAAATATAATAAAATTTAACCAATTTACTCGAAAACTAAGCTTCCCAATATAAAAGTTTATAGCAAAGTATACTTATTTTTCATTAAGAATTCCTGTAATTTCAAAATTGATAGTGAAATCAACTTTATAGGCAACTTCATTAAGATTGGTTTGCCATGTTGAGCACCTGTTTGCTATGTAGTCGCGTCGCTATAATATTTGAACATCGATGAATTGACGTCCGCCGTCTGCTATTTTATTGTTGAAATGTGCAGGGGAAGGCAGTAGAAAAGGTGTGTCATCTCGTGAGTCAATTTTTTTCAATAGCAACATTGTTTTATTTTAAACAACTTGGGTTGAAAATCAGTTTTTCCAATATATTGGAAAAACTATTGATTTCAGAGAAAAATGTTCAATAGACGAAATATGCGCAATAAAAAGACCTACAAAATGCCTCCTGTTGGATTAAAATTGGATAAATTGTTTAAAAGTTATTGCAAAAAAACATTAAAAAAACGTAGAAAAAACTGCATTTTTTTTAATTATCTATAACTTGGTTGTTATTTGTTGGAATTTTATAAATATGCCTAAAAGTTGTGAGTTTTATTATTCTTCATGTCTCTCCGAGAGTTATTAACAAAAAAAGGGTTTAGAAAGTCGATTTTTAAAGCTTAAAACCTAACTTAGCTTTGTATTTAAATGGAATTTTGATTTATTGAGCTTTTGATTTTTACAGACGCTGTAATTTTTTGAAAAAAAGTCTAACTCGGCTCCAAAAGAGTGTAGGAACATTTTTTTTAAATGTATATTTTTAAATTGGCTACACAATCATATTTTTTATAATTAAATATTATGCATGGTTTTTGAGATAATCTAAATGTATATAAAAAAAAAGTGGTAAAAAACTATTTTTAATGTAAAAATCATCGTCAATTCATCGATTTTTTTGTACATTTACTGCTCTAGCGACGACGCGTCTAATATTATTGGTATTATAATGTCACGTCCTTCATTGTCTACCTATATTGCCGGTGTTGTTCTCTTATTTTGTTATTATTTTTACTCCCCTACCACGAGGACGCTACCGCTAGACGTTCTCCAAGTCCCCTGTGGCATTCCAGTATTTTTAAATGAGATTCTTTCGACTTAGACCAAGGATACCCGAGGGTCAGCAAAGCAGGCAGAAAATTCATTCGGTTTGAGGGCGTACTCGACTCTAGCCTAGGTCCTCTTCTGGGAAGTGGGTAGTCTGAGCAACAATAATTCGTGAGGCTTTACCTGCGTTCGGAGAACCGGGGACAATCCGAGGGTTGCCTACTTTGGCATGAAAAGCGTATTTCGGAATAATTTATTCATAAATCCCATTTTGCAAATTCCCCGAAATTAAAAGATCGGCAAGCAGCGGATAACTTGATGTATTTGCTTTATAATTAATATTTACCGTCAGTAGCGTACGCTGCTTTGACCCTTGGGGGGGATATAATAAAAAATATACTAATGAATTAGATTATTTTATATTAATTTCAAACATTACAAAATAAAATCTATGCGTCTTGGCTATCACCAGCATATAAACCTGAGTATATCCCCCTTATCCCCCCCCCCCCCGACCGTACGCCACTGTTCACCGTATTGTATATAAATGCACATTAAATGTACAGGATGTTTCAGATTTAATTGAATTAAAATTTAGATTCGGATGATACAATTAAGAACAAAATACGTACACTAGTGGAAAAAATTAAGGAATCAAAAAAAATCTAAATTTTCGGCGATTTTTCAAATGGCTGTATCTTTGATAAAAATGGTCGTATTGGAGTAAAAAAAAAGCAATTTGAAGTTTGAAGTTTCTAATTTTTGGAACTTGCAAAAAAAAAATTTTCAAGTAACACGTATCGCGCAATCTTAATGAATAACACGAAAGAAAATTTTTCGAAATTTTTTTTGATCTTATTTTTGGTGTACGGACTTGAAAAAATTTTTTCCAACTTAACCACCTTATGGATTAGATAGGTTGTTCGTTTAGCTTCAATTTCTTTTTTTTTGGTCTCGATACCACCATTTCTCGCTGAGCTATCGGACTTTGAATGAAAATGGATCATTTTCTCTTTGTTCATCGATATCTCAGTAACCAATGGTTGCACAGAAAATCGACGGTGGGTTTCAGAAACTTGAACGAATTCTCTACAAGGTCCTGGCACGGTTTTTTAGAAAAAAATTTTTTTATCCTTAACATGACTGAAGAATCGTAAAAATAGGACTTTTAGGGGTCTTCTAGAAAATCACGTGCCACATTGAGAATATTGGGAAAAGGACTAATGTTAAGTGTGCCTTTTACAGGTCATTGTACCCCTAAAAGCCCTACAGAGTTTCAATTCGATCCATCATTATGAAAAAAAAAATAATTTTTTTGAACGATTTTCAGAAATTTCGCAAAACCGCCGGCATTAGCGTTACCCAAAGCGTACCACGTGGAGGTTGCACGCTCGGATTTACGTTTCTTTTACACACGTGCGAAAAGCGTTTGAAGTTATGAAAAAAAAAAAATTTTATTTTTTTGAAAAATTTTTTCGTTGGATTCACTCCAGAAAATTTATCTCAGTAATCCACAAGCATTTTCGACACGCTTCCCCTACTTTATTTCGTAATTATGCTGACCGAATTTTAATTAAATTTTAAAAAGTTGATACCCTTAACCGAATATTGACCTCGATCTACACCCTTTTCAGAGATTATTGCTGCGATACTTCTGAATTCATAAAACGCTTTTTCCAAATTTACAGAACACTAAAACAAACAGTTTTTTTTCAAACCACCTTTTTTTCAGTAGAAAAAAAATTTGAATACAAAAAATTTTTTTTGTCATAACTGCAAACACTTTTCGCACATGTGTAAAAGAAGCGTAAATCCGACCATGCAACATCCACGTGGTACGCTTTGGGTAACGCTAATGCCGGCGGTTTTGCGAAATTTTTGAAAATCGGCTCAAAAAATATTATTTTCGAAAAAATTTTCCAAAATTTTTATTTTTTTTTCATAATTTCAAACGCTTTCTGCAATAAGAATGTAAAAAAATCAGGAAAAAATTGTTTTTTTCATTTTTTTTACAGATTATGAACATTTAAAGGCAAATAAACGTGATCCTTTAATTTTTTTTTAAATTCAATCGAATGAAACAAAAAAACGGCTTGATGGATCGAATTGAAACTCTGTAGCGCTTTTAGGGGTACAATGACCTGCAAAAGGCACACTTAACATTAGTCATTTTCCCAATATTCTCTATGTGGCACGTGATTTTCTAGAAGACCCCTAAAAGTCCTATTTTTTACGATTTTTCAGTCATGTTAAGGTTCTAAGAAACCGTGCCAGGACCATGTAGAGAATTCATTCAAGTTTCTGAAACCCACCGTCGATTTTCTGTGCAACCATTGGTTTCTGAGATATCGATGAACAAAGAGAAAATGATCCATTTTCATTCAAAGTCCGATAGCTCAGCGAGAAATGGTGGTATCGAGACCAAAAAGAAAAGAAATTGAAGCTAAATGAACAACCTATCTAATCCATAAGGTGGTTAAATTGGAAATTTTTTTTTTCAAGTCCGTACACCAAAAATAACATCGAAAAAAATTTCGAACAATTTTTTTTCATTAAGATTGCGCGATACGTGTTACTTGAAAACATTTTTTTTTGCAAGATCCAAAAATTAGAAACTTCAAGCTTCAAATTGCTTTTTTTTTACTCCAATACGACCATTTTTATCAAAGATACAACCATTTGAAAACTCACCGAAAATTTAGATTTTTTTTTATCCCTTAATTTTTTCCACTAGTTTATCATGTAAAGAAATATTCGCAAAGTGTTTTATAAATTTATCACTCCTTGTAACTTGCAATGGTATTTCTAAGAAAAAGATCTCGTTCATTTTCTAGTTATTAGGTACTTTGCTTTAACATATTATATTACAAGTACTAAGATTTCTTTTTATAAAAATACGGTTTTAAATATAAGTTTAAAAAAGTCCTACCACCCTAAGGAAACAGCTAAATTTTTACGTCTATGATCACTTTAAACTGTATTTCTAAAAGAAAATCGAATAAACATTTTTTTAAATATCATTCGGAATTACAAGCCATTATTATAAATTTTCTAAGATACCTAGTGCTTATGGACCTTAGTTTCGTTACTCTACGTAAACGTCTTCAGTGATATTGTAGAAAAATGAATTTTCAAATTTCAACACCCTGTTAAAAACAAATACAGAGCCTTTATATTAAATGATTACAACTCCTGCTGCTGCCTATATTGTACAGTATTTTGTTGTCATGTTCGTATTATCACCCCTGCAGGCCCAAAATAGTAGGTGGCTGTGCGTGCCTACTCATACCATTAGCGCATTGCGGGGTGTCTAATTTGTAGAAGGGAGGCAACACTAATTCAAAGTTTTGGTATAGATTTTAATAAAAAATCATCTCTGGACGTAGTGAAATCTACAAAAGTATTTTATATATATAAAAAAAACATATTTGATCAAATCATTTCTCTTAACTCATATGCCTTATGTCGCTGCATTTATGTATCACCCTGTATAACAGAGTGTTGAAGGAAAAGGGTAAGCCACACACAGTGTTCATCAAAATAACAAAAAAAGTTTTCGTAATCAGAGGTCTGGATATGCTTTCTTCCGGGATTCAAGGTGTCGAAGTTTTGAAAAATGTATCTACGCTAAAATATCTGAAGATGTTTTGGCAAAGATTAATGAAACTTGGCCTGGTTAACTAAATAAAGGTACAAAGTTACTGAGTTTGTATACAACTGTATCAACCAGTTGTAGAAGTACCATCACTAAGAATCTCAGAATTTCGACGCCACTGAAGATTTTGGAGGTCCAATCAGCAATCAATTTTGCTTCAAATAATAAAAATCTCTTGGATTTTATTCGAGAAGCGGGCCATTTTTTAAACCTAAAAAGTTGCTAAACAAATCTAGTTTTAAAAACAATGTGATCATTAAAAGTTCAGAAAATTCAGTGGCGTAGAAATTTTAAATTTTCTGGAACTTTCCGATCATTCGATAATAATCGAATTCCTTTTAAAATTACATTTGCAATAAAAAATTCCTAAAAATTAAAGTACTTATTCATGGGGGTCAATTTCAAAACTGTCCTCATATTAAGCCTTTAATCAATCCAAATTCGATGATCTGACTACTCTAGCGTATGTCTATTTTATACAAGGATTTAAAATCAGGTAAATGTTTTTTTAACGCATAAAGATCAGCAAATATGTAAAACCCACTAATCAAAATGTACAATTTCATTAGAAACTGAAAATAATTTCTGATATTAAACACAGTAATAATTTAATAGTGTCACAATTATTTCACGTAGATTTGAAAATTCAACTCATTTAAGGTATGTTAAGTGTGTAAGTTGGCTTTCCTATTTCTAGATCCACAAGCCCTCGCACAATGGGAAAAATATTTCAAAATATGTTTTAAATAGTGAGAAGCCATCATCTTCAACACCAAACATAATAATTCGGTATATAAAAATAAAATGAAAATTTTTGTAAATTTTAATAAAAATTTGAACTAGAAAAAACAAAAACAAACAAAAAACCAAAAAATCAGAAAGAAAAAACAAAAAAATAAAAATAAAAGAACAGAAAAATAACCCTTTTAGAGACTGCTACCTTAACGTGGTAAAAGTATTTAAGTCTTATATCAATCGAATAAAGTCAGTAAATTTTGTGTGTTTATAGCTGAAATTGTTAAAATTATTATAATTTATCTAGTAATATTTTATCTATCCATCTCAATATCCACTTATTTTTTGTGGATTTGAGAATAAGTTTCAAGGGTTTGAGGTTAGGTTTTTATGGACATAACCTAGGTTTGAGGCTTCAGAAATACAAAATATTAGCACCAGAATAAAGTTTTCAAGGAGTCACATTCTTTGGTTTGGAAAATATCATTCGGTTGACTTTCCAGCTCAGATTTCTTGGATTTGAGGTTAGATATTTAAGATAAATAAAAAATATACTTTCCAGAAAATAGTTTTCAAGGACTTTTATCTTTGGTGTAGAATATATGAATTTCTTGCTCAAGTTTTTAGAAATTGAAGTTGAGTTTTGAAGGATTTGAGGTTAGGTTTTTATGGATGTAGATTTATGGCTTTAGAGGCAGGAAATATAAAGTCAAAAATATAGTTTCCAAGTAATTGTACTCGTATATTTAGAAAAGAGTCAGTGTATTATTTTGAGGTTAGGTTTGATGAATTTAAGATTATATTTTTGGGTTCAGGCTTAAGGATGAAAAATATTGTGAAGTTATATGACTATGTTCGTTGTTTAATCAACCTCAGATACGAAATGTTAGATTTTTTTAATTTTTAAATACCGAATTGGTGTTGAGACTGATGGGTTCTCACTCGATTCAAAAAATTCCCATAGATATCTATATCAAATCAACCATGATCATAAAATGTTTGAGGAAGAATAAATGGTTAAAACTGTGCGTAGGTGATACATTTTCCAGAAACTTTAACACTTTTTTCGGGAACTAAACTTTTTCCAACACTTGTTTTATGGGAACTTTTTTCTTAGCCACTACATATGGCTGAATTTTTTTCAACATCCTGATTTAAAACCATTGTATCTATTACTGATTCACTTTAGGCTAGACATTCACACAAAAAGCAAAAATAGTTTTTATTCACCCTTGTATTTGCGCGTAAAAGCGTTACAACCCTTGATCCCGACCTGGTCAGAAATCCCAAAACCCGATCTCCACTGACGAAGTCCAGCAACTCCGGAACACCAATATCCACAACGCATCATATTTTCCTAATGAAAACTCGATCTAACAGTCCAGCTCGCAGGCGGCTTGGATTATAAATTTAATTACAAACATGTACATATAAAGCGCTATTTCTATTTATAGTATCGCAGTGTGTTGTAATTTTCCTGACGTACGCCCACGCTACAACCCCAGAGCTGGCGTAGTCTGTCGCCGTGGTCTTCAGGGAATACTCGCAGGACGCAATAGGACAGACTGCAGGCTGATCTTTAAAACGTAAAATAGAAAATAAATTGGTTTGATTATTTGTAATGTTACACGTAATCAGTTTGGGCGGTGTTACGTAATTAATTTTAATAAGAGATTGATTGTGGTACGGTCAAATTGAAAATTTATTTACTTCAAAGGGATATGATTGGTCCTTAGTACTACCATCATAACAAAATTACAGAGTAATCAAATAAATAGTTTAAAATAGTTATAATTGATTTTTTAAACAACTAATTATGTGTTACTATTTTTTATAACAGTATATGTATTTAATTTGTGAATTTCAAGGTCATTGACCTCTGACATTGACCTAGGTTAGCTGAGCTGTACTACTATCACTGTCACAAATTAAATTTAAGCAGAATGCCATCATGTTCCGAACGCTTCCGAAGGGAACGGTTAGTTGCAGCTATGCCGCTGAAATACCATACCGCCTTTGAGAGGAGCCAACTGCAAATTGTTTTCGCACCTGGTATGATATGACGGGATGGTATACGGGTTTGTTACATTTTTATTTTAGTTTTCGACTTTATCGGTTTATGAGAGGGTGTTTGTAAAAAGCCCTTGTATGGTGTAAGTGACATTATAAAGTGACTAGTAACCGAAGATTAACCTCACAATTTCAAGTCACTTGTATGCTATAAAAATCATATGGCTAAACCGATTATTTACTTATGTTTGTATATTTCATTTATCATTATTGATTACTGCTTGAGTTTTCTGTTGGATTAGGTACTTATTAAGTGCTGTTTTATAGTTTGTATTATATGAAAGAACTAAATTTTCGCCTAAATGGGATGATATGGCTCCTGGCAAATACCCATTCAACAAAAATAACGCGTTAAGGAGCAGTATCTCGCGGCTGGTTATATGAAAACTTGCTTTTTAATAGCTTTAAATTATTAGATTTGACAACAATGCACAGCCCAGATCCTAATTGTGCATGCGTTGAGACTAACTCGCGTCGTTGATTGAGGTCACACTAGGTTGTCCAGTGGGGGAGTATGATAATTACTAAAAGAGGTTATAAAAAAAGTAAATTTTCACGACAAAATTTGAAAAAATGAACTATTGATACGTGTCAGGGTCATAGATAGCATCCGTTTAAATATGACCCTCAATCAAAGTTACACACTGTATATTAAATAGACTTCTTCAATTTTGTTTTTAAAAACATTTAGTGAGGGATCTTTTATTAACTACATTTTCAGTCGATTTTTGGTGTTTTAAACAAACCCAAGCATCTTCGAAAAAAAAATTGAAAGAACTGAAAAAGTTACAAGGGTGTTACAGTCTTAAGTAAAACGCCCTGTATATCACTTCGTGGTTATTGGTGATTTGTTCGGTTCCCGGTTCACTTTTCCAGTGTCGCACGTGCCGCAAATCGCCCGCGCCCGGATGATTACGAACTAATCGCGTTGGCTGGGATGAAAGGGGAGCAAAGGATTGTTATTGCAGCGCCTCCGGCAAGACGTGACTCGCGATTTAGCGTTACATTTGACGGTTTTATAATGAATGGCGCTTCGCTATCTCCAGCTCTACAGCTTCCTCGGAACCGACCAGCGAGCCGACGTCACCCGCGCCGTTTTTCCCGCCGCCACCCGGCGTTTCCTTTTTAATTTCACCTCCGTCAGTGCGCTATCGACTGAGCTGGTCGCGTATGGGTACGCGATTTCTTTTTTTTTATGGTTACTTTGTTTTTCAAAGCCTACCATGAAAATGTATACATACATCCCTACAGTGCCTGATTTACAGTGGTGGGGGCCTGTAGGCTGAAAATTAGTGGGGGCCTATTCTAGAAAAGAAATATCCGTTTTGGTAGCCCCCACCCAAAAAAAAAAATTGGATAGAATTCAAATTTTAAGAATAAAAATTATATTTTTCAGAATAATTTTTTTTTCTTGTTCATGATGGGGAGGTCTTCAAAAAATCTTAAAAAAGAATTAGTTTTCATAAAAAAATTGTTGTTAACATGGGCCCCTAGTTACTGGGGGCCTGTAGGCTGCAGCCTACACCAGCCTATAAGTATATTAAATTCGTTACACTATAAACTTTTATGGTGAAAATCCCGAAAATGGTATTTACTCGTAGCGACACTTGTGAATTTTTTTTTGTCGTAGAAACGATATGAAAATGAAAAAAAATCAAAGGGATAGATATCCTGAGGAGCAAAAAGTTATAGTCCAGTGAACGAAGAGAAAAACAGGGTAAAACCTCCGAATACTTCCGATTTTTATGAAAATTTAGAATTAAGCTTATTTCACCCTGTAAATGAAAAGTTTTATATTCTTGATATGCGCTACTTATTTTTAGGGGATGAAAATCACTCCTTATGCTAAAAAACTGAATAAAGTGTTATACTGGGTGTTTTTAAATGAAGTAGCAAAAATGGTACCAGTGAATGTAGAGCCAAAAATAAAAGGATTGAAGTAAAAATACCTTATATGAGAGTTACACCCCTAAGGTAATATACCCTTTTAAAGGGGGGGATTGAAATTCACATTTTAATTTTTTTCTTTAACATGGGGAACGTTAGAGATACGAAACTTGATATGAGCATCCTACTAATAAAGAGACAACTTTTCAGAGACAACTATTCAATATTTGTTCGATCATTGGCGTATTTTATAAAGGAGTGAAACAGTCAACCCCATTGCAATATTTTATTAGAAATTTTTTATATGAAGCGCAAAGTATTCGTTTAAAAATATTTATTGGGAAGACTGATTTATTGCGCAACTTTTTTACCTCTTGTAATTTTTCGATAAAACCGATACTTTTCTAGTAAAAAAATTAGATGCGTCATCGTTCACTAAAGGGGTAATTGCGAAAATTTGTAAAAATAAAGTAGGCGGATGTCATAACAAATAAATTGTTATATTTATCATATTAATAAATTGCCACTTTATGTTAATAAGCTGGTAATTTAATAACAACATTAAGAATAATTTACTTAATGAAAAATGTTTGATAACTTATGACTATGGGATATGTATTATGTAGAGTTATTTATCTGAAATAAAAATTAATACAAACGAAAAACAAGAAATGCAAAATTAAATTTAAAGAATATTCTCGAAATAATTTCCATTTTGCTGCAAGCATAACCTAATACGTCGGTTGAAGTTATAACGCACTCGCACAAACAGTTCTTGGTTATTGCGAAGGTCATCTGCTGCCTAAAATATTCTTAAGCGTAGTTCTTCCAAAGAGGCAACAGGAGTCGCATAAGCAATACTTTTACTTTTTATGTGTCCCCACAAAAAGAAATCCATAGGCGTTAGGTCAGGTGAACGTGCAGGCCAACAAACTGGGGCATCACAACAACGACCAATCCAGCGATTCTAGTAATTTAAATTTAACTATTCTCTAACGGCAAGTGTACTATGTGCAGGCGACCCATCGTGCATATACCACACACCTGACGTGTAGCGAGTAGTGAGGGGTACATCCTCAAGTAATGTTGGAAGATTTTCGTTTAAAAATCTAAGATACTCGGTCGCTCCAAGCCTGTGTGGAAGAATAAAAGGACCTGCTAGAATATTTCCTACAATTCCCATCCAAACGTTTAAACTGAAATTATGTTGACATCTTGAAACAAATATTTCATGAGTATTTTCTTCCGACCATGAATGAACCTTATGAAGGTTTACTGTACCTACTCTAGGAAAATTTGCTTCATCGGTGAAAAGTATATTCATTAGGAAATTTAAGTCATGCCTGGGAATTATTAATGTACCGTTGACAAAAATCCACGCGGCTAGGTAAATCAGGGTAATTTAATTCTTGCACGGGTTGATGGTGAAAAGGGTATAAAAGATTTTCATGAGCTACATTCCACACAAGACTATGAGAAACTTGCAGTTGCCTGGACACCTGCCTTGTGCTTGTGCCATAGACTTGTTCTAGATGTTCCAGTATAGCTTCCTCAGTTTCAACAGTTCGGACATTATGCCTTCTTCCGGCACCCTCACGATTGGGCTGAATTTTACCAGTTTCGCGAAGCCTTCTTTCCACCGAGGTCAATGTTTTTCTATGAGGCATCGGTCGGTTTGGATATTTTTGGTGGTATAATCTTACTGCAGGGTTACTCTTTTTTCTGGATTCGAAAAACACTTGGAGCATGTCGACATATTCGTCATTGGTANATATTTATCATATTAATAAATTGCCACTTTATGTTAATAAGAATAATTTACTTAATGAAAAATGTTTGATAACTTATGACTATGGGATATGTATTATGTAGAGTTATTTATCTGAAATAAAAATTAATACAAACGAAAAACAAGAAATGCAAAATTAAATTTAAAGAATATTCTCGAAATAATTTCCATTTTGCTGCAAGCATAACCTAATACGTCGGTTGAAGTTATAACGCACTCGCACAAACAGTTCTTGGTTATTGCGAAGGTCATCTGCTGCCTAAAATATTCTTAAGCGTAGTTCTTCCAAAGAGGCAACAGGAGTCGCATAAACAATACTTTTACTTTTATGTGTCCCCACAAAAAGAAATCCATAGGCGTTAGGTCAGGTGAACGTGCAGGCCAACAAACTGGGGCATCACAACCACGACCAATCCAGCGATTCGAGTAATTTAAATTTAACCATTCTCTAACGGCAAGTGTACTATGTGCAGGCGACCCATCCTGTATATACCACACACCTGACGTGTAGCGAGTAGCGAGGGGTACATCCTCAAGTAATGTTGGAAGATTTTCGTTTAAAAATCTAAGATACTCGGTCGCTCCAAGCCTGTGTGGAAGAATAAAAAGATCCTACTAGAGTATTTCCTACAATTCCCATCCAAACGTTTAAACTGAAATTATGTTGACATCTTGAAAGAAATATTTCATGAGTATTTTCTTCCGACCATGAATGAACATTATGAAGGTTTACTGCACCTACTCT
The DNA here is from genome assembly GCF_000390285.2 of Anoplophora glabripennis. Taxonomy (NCBI): domain Eukaryota; kingdom Metazoa; phylum Arthropoda; class Insecta; order Coleoptera; family Cerambycidae; genus Anoplophora; species Anoplophora glabripennis. The sequence continues at coordinate 784,239 of NW_019416273.1, read as the reverse complement.
AGGAAAATTTGCTTCATCGGTGAAAAGTATATTCATTAGGAAATTTAAGCTATGCCTGGAAATATTAATGTACTATTGACAAAAATCCACGCGGTTAGGTAAATCAGGGTCATTCAATTCTTGCACGGGTTGATGGTGAAAAGGGTATAAACACAAGACTGTGAGAAACTTGCAGTTGCCTGGACGCCTGTCTTGTGCTTGTACTACAGTCTTGTTCTAGATGTTCCAGTACAGCTTCCTCAGTCTCAACAGTCCGGACATTGCGCTTTTTTCCGGCACTCTCACGATTGGGCTGAATTTTACCAGTTTCGCGAATCCTTCTTTCCACCGAGGCCAATATTTGTCTATGAGGAATCGGTCGGTTTGGATATCTTTGGTGGTATAATCTTACTGCAGCGTTACTATTTCTTCTGGATTCGAAAAACACTTCGAGCATGTCGACATATTCGTCATTGGTATAAATATTATTTGCCATAATTATTCTAATAATAAATTAATCAGTTGGTACTAATTATTGGTTGACAGAAAGTGTCAATTTATTAATATGATAAATAACAATTTATTTGTTACGACATCCGCCTACTTTATTTTTATAAATTTTCGCAATTACCCCTTTAGTGAACGATGACGCATCTAATTTTTTTACTAGAAAACTATCGGTTTTATTGGAAAATTATTAGTGGTAAAAAAGTTGCGCAATAAATCAGTCTTCCCAATAAATATTTTTAAATAAATAATTTGCTTCATATAAAAAATTTCTAATAAAATACTGTAATGGGGTCGATTGTTTCACTCCTAGGTATTCCACCCCCTGGGCAAAAGCGCTCATCGGCACTATACAACTTTTGTTTCTTGACCTATTTTCTACTTACAGTCCAAGAAGCTTCACGTCAATCGGTTCTATCCGAAATAATTCGGAGGGGAAACCCTTGGTTCCCTGGACTATTATGACTTTTTAAAAATACGCAATGTGTNGTTGCCTGGACACCTGCCTTGTGCTTGTGCCATAGACTTGTTCTAGATGTTCCAGTATAGCTTCCTCAGTTTCAACAGTTCGGACATTATGCCTTCTTCCGGCACCCTCACGATTGGGCTGAATTTTACCAGTTTCGCGAAGCCTTCTTTCCACCGAGGTCAATGTTTTTCTATGAGGCATCGGTCGGTTTGGATATTTTTGGTGGTATAATCTTACTGCAGGGTTACTCTTTTTTCTGGATTCGAAAAACACTTGGAGCATGTCGACATATTCGTCATTGGTATAAATATTATTCGCCATTAATTATTCTCATAATAAATTAATCAATTGGTACTAATTATTGGTTGACAGAAAGTGTTAATTTATTAATATGATAAATAACAATTTATTTGTTATGACATCTGCCTACTTTATTTTTATAAATTTTCGTAATTACCATAGACCTAGTAAACTATGGACTGGACCTAGAAAGAGAGGTCAATCGCGCTGATGTGTGCAAGGCAGATGAAGCTAGTTGAGGCAAATACCGGTAAAACAAATGAAGGTACACGGGTATACCGTTACAAAATGCCATAAACAAACTTTGTGAAGTGAATGTCATGTATTGACATTATCGATTGATTTCTTGTGATTTAGTTAGTGTATTTGAAAGATTCGTAAGAACTAAATACGGTGCAATCGTGTTCTGCGATAAATTGCATAAAGAGACGTTTAACTGGAGAAAAAAATTAATTTCATAGGTAGGAAAGAAGTTATGATGATACCAACATGTTTATACTTTTTGCATCTTTCTGAAAATAATGACCAAGCAGAGTTGTCTCCGATGATAACTTATTAGATTATATTATTTCCCTCATCCTCAAAATAAAATGTCATTTTAACGTTTAACGTCCAAATTTTGCCGCTTTTAAATGTGTTACTCTTCAAATTATTTTTTAACATCAAACCGAATATAACGAAAAAGTTTTAACTGAAATATGCTTAGCAAAAATTCTCTTCAAATAATATGTTGAACGAAGAAAGCATCGACATAGTTTCAATTTATACAGTTCTGCAAAGCAAGAAAATATGAAATATTTGAAACAACTACGTCAGAAGAGCTTGCAGTAATTTTAACCGATCGAGTTTACGATATGAGGAAAATAAATGGAGAAATACATAAATAAGGCATTATAAAAACTATTTGGAATATTATAGCTAAAACAATTCAAATATTGTACTGTAATTAGGACAGTAATATAATAAACCCTTTTACATACGTACACTACTGGAAAAAATGAAAATTTTTTGTCTTTTAGTCTCTATATTATTTTTATAAAGTCTTTGAATACGGCCCAACAGAAAAAAGGGGTAAGGAATCGAGTATAGCTAGCTGATTGGTTGAATTAAATGTAGCGCGTTGCAGTCGAAATTCTGCGAACGAAGCTTAAGCCCTTACTAGCTCCATCTCTCTCGCACACGTCTGAGCGATTGCCGTTTATAGAGGCAAAATGACAATTGGGCGAGTCCAGTAGTTTATAAGGTCTATGGTAATTACCCCTTTAGTGAACGATGACGCATCTAATTTTTTTACTAGAAAACTATCGGTTCTATCGAAAAATTACAAGAGGTAAAAAAGTTGCGCAATAAATAGTCTTCGGAATAAATATTTTTAAATAAATAATTTGCTTCATATAAAAAATTTCTAATAAAATATTGCAATGGGGTCGTATGTTTCACTCCTTACAATCCAAGAAGTTTCACGTCAATCGGTTCTATCTGAAATAATTCGGAGGGGAAACCCTTGGTTCCCTGGACTATTATGACTTTTTAAAAATACGCAATGTGTCGCAAGTGTCATTCTCAAATAATAATAAGTAACAGCAAAATTGTGCGTTTCTTTGAGGATATTTAAAAAATCGCATTTACCAAAATCATATTGAAAATATAGAATTAAATCAACTAATTAGGAACGAAATAAATGAACTAAATGAAAACCATTCAGATTTTGTAAGAGGATCTTTGGAGATATTTCGAAGAACATTACTAAAATGCATCAAGCAAGGTAGGGGCCCTGTGGGGCAACTTAATATTTAAAATATTACTAGAAATGAAAATTTTTCTATGCGCATAAAAAAAACGTGGGCTTAACTTTTAGCGGCACAATATGTTAAAAAGAATCGAAAAATGTAAAATCTTTCTTCGTATTTAATTATGTATCTTTTCAAGAGTTGATTTTAGGGGAAAATGGAAGAGGAAAAAAATGTTTGTAATTAAATTTTTTATAAAATATGACTAGTTACAAATCGAATGAATTATGATTATTATTGTAAAAATCGAAAAATTGCCAAAAATTGAGTTAAAAAACATTACTTTTTAAGGAATTTTTTGGGGAATTTAAATTGGGTATAGGACCTTCACACTTGGCTCAATAAAACTTCAAGTTATGTAGAATTATCACACCAAATTTCATCAAAATCGTTTCTATAGATTTTGCATAATAATTTTGCAATCCTGATTTTGAAAAAAATTGCAAATATTTAAAATTTTGCACAGCAAAAACCAAGGCCCTTAGATACTTGAATATTTAATCACATATAGGGGCTCTCAAGCTTTCAAATTCGAATCCGTCAATTAGGAGAGCTCTGGCGCTTGTTTAAACATTGTTCGAATTTTTGTACTTATAAATAATTGGAATAACTTTGTGAATATTCAATCAAATCAAATTTTTTAAAGCAGGTTATTGATTTTTTATACCTAATTCATTTATTAATTTAATCATCATTTCTTTTGTGATTAAAGTATAATTCAAAAATTATTTATTGTTTAAAATATAAGCAAATGAGAAATTAACTCATTATATTTCTAATTTTCGACATATTTTGAAAATAATTTTTGTTTAAACAATTTTAGAATATTTAAATAAATTTGTTTTTGATCTTTGATAAACAGTATATAAGTTTATGCACTTACCTTTGATATAATAAAAAAATAAAGTTGATAATTAAAGGAAGTTTAAAGATAAATAATTATTGGACTGTTGAAAGACCAATAATTATTGACGATAGGCATTTTAAAAATACGAAAATTTGAAAATTTTTTTCAAATTTTGGATTGCAAAATTATTATGCAAAATCTATCTAACCGATTTTGATGAAATTTGGTGTGATAATTCTACATAACACGAAGTTTTCTTGAGCCAAGTATGAAGGTCATATACCCAATTTAAAGACCCCAAAAAAAATCCCTAAAAAATAATGTTTTTAACCCCACTTTTGGCGATTTTTTCGATTTTTACAATAATAATCATGATTCATTCGATTCGTAACTAGTCATATTTTGTAAAAAATTTAATTACAAACATTTTTTTCCTCTTCCATTTTCGCCTAAAATCAACTCTTGTAAAGATACATAATTAAATACGAAGAAAGATTTGACCTTTTTCGAATTTTTTTAACATATTGTGCCGCCAAAAGTTAAGCCCACGTTTTTTTTATACGCATAGAAAAATTTGCATTTTTAGTGTTTACTTTGAGTATACGACTTTTTATATAAAAAATGCTTAGAATTAAACGAAGAATCAATAAATTAATTCAGATATAGGGTGTCCCATTTAAAAAGGTATACTTTTTTATCTACCCTGTATACTAATATATTTGATCAATTTTCAAATACCCGTGCAAAAAGTACAGAAAAAATCCTACAAGCTCATATTTTTTACAAAATTTTACAGCCCAAATAAACAAGTTAAACATCTTTTGTATACTTAGATTTCTGGTATCTGGTATCGAAGAACATTGTATGACATTTGATACGATTTTTAAAAACATTGTTTTGAATTTGTTTGAATCAGGTTAATATTTCTAAACCGACTTCTATTTAAGACCACCCTGTATAAGACGTAATTTCGAAATAAGAGTGGGTAGGTATGCGAACTATAACATCATATTCCCCATATTTAAAAAAAAGGCGACCGCACCGTATCCTGTCCCAGGCTCGAAGGAAACAATCAACTCCGGCCGTGCATACGACTGCCAGGTCGTAACAGACTGACGCAGCTAACAGGTATACCCGCGATACGGAGTTATAATTTCGTTGATTACTTCGCCGGAGCCTACTATAGAAAACACAGCGCGTGTACGGCCAGTAAAAACCATTCGCCGTTCTCTTGCCTCGCAGAGATATCACAGGAAATAACCGGCGGCGTTGCCGGCTCGTCGCGCCGCCGCTCCTCCTGGGGATTTACGCCTTCGGATTCCGCAAACGAGCACACATTAGCACCCATTAACGCAGCTGGGACAGTCATACGTTATTTATAATATGGTTTTGAGAAGTGTTGTCTTACGTCCGCTTGGCCACGAAGCGACTGTACGTTCCCGAGGGTTTTTTTGTTGGCTTTTGATGAAAAATCAATAAGTTGCTTTATTGATTTTCTTACAATTTTCAGTATTTTGAGTTTTCCACATCAAATTCGAAGTTTTGTACGCAGAGAATTGAAAGTGCTGTGGACGAACGTCGGTTTGTTCACTTGGAATACATGATTTCGTATGCTTGGTTTATTCACAGTTTGAGTTATACAGTAGCGGCGACGCATGAATTCTTATGTAGGGGTTTCAAGTTACTGCTGCTGATACGTTAATTTTCTCTGATAATTAACTGAAACTGTATATTTAGCTTATTCTTAGGATTCTCTAATTGTGCGGCAGATTGTAATGTTTCTATCGGAGTTGTAAACACATAGAAAGACGCGCGGAAAGATTTTTTAATATTCACGATACGTGATGTTATTATAACTACTACCTACCTACCGAATATGGATAAGGCTTACAGCTCTATTGATGGTCAATTAGTGTATTGTTTGTTTAATAGTTACTCCCTGGTTTAAGCGGGAGCGCAAATGGCTCTATCTGTCGTGCTGACGAACTACCCTAGCTGTTGCACTAGGTGTTGCGAGTATAATTCAATGCCGGTAGGGGCATATAGCCCTCGGAGTAGTTGTTTCTCGCAACACTGACAATTAAAATAAGCGTGAATTATACAGAAAACTGGTACAAACTGGGAATGACTATAGTCTACGGTGAAACACTACAATGTATCAAAAATACAGGGGCGTAACATCTCAACCAAATTTAAAAATATATTCTCGTATCAACAATCACTTTTGGTACTTTAATTTTTGAAATATAAGACTACGGATACAAGTAAACAAAGGGTATCAGTACTATCAGCTGATTCATTCGAATATAGGAATCGCTAATACAGTTAAACACATTTTATTTTCTTATAATTCATATAAATTTAACAATCTTGTCATATCTAGTTATGCAAAAGGTATCTACAATATTCTGAACTGATGATACGGAAAACTACTACTCTGCGGACTACATACTCTGACCAGCATTGAAATACACGAGCAATACTTAACTGCTACTAATAAAAAATTGTAAAAAATAAAATGTGATACATCTAAATATTGTTAATTGAGAACAGTAAACCTATACCTGACATGTTCAAATTATTTTGTTTACGTATTCTGTTGTCCATCACATTTGACAAAAACGAACATTTGCATTTTCTGCTAAATATCTTTAATTTAAAATATATATTTTATTATTAGATCTCGATATTTTATTTTACAATAACTAAAAGCTAGCAAATAAATTAAAATAAAATTTTCTAAAAATTTTATCAAATGAATTTAAACGATATCTATTGGTATCTACCAAAAATCTAGATATACTATTGGCATCTGGGTATATATAAATTTAATTGAGATAATTACTAACTTCTAGCTGTTTAGTAGATATTGCTGGTATAATTCAATGCTGGTCAGGGCACATAGTCCTCAGAGTAGTTATTTCTCACAATCAATATCAGTTACGAGTATTTGGCATACCTAGATTTTCGGTATAAAAGAACGTTCTTTGGCTTTTTTAATTAAATTTTTAATGACATTTTTTTTAATTCTTTTGAAATTGTAGTTTAATACTTTAAAAATAAAAAGCTAATAATAAAATAAGTATATTAAAAATATACATGTTTTGCAAAGTCAAATAAATTTTACATTTATCTAAAAGTATCGTCTTTACAACTTGTTAATTTTTACCAAAAGGTAAATGTACAAAAAATCAAAACATCATTGTCGTTCAAGTGAAAATTGAATATCTAAATTGGTAAAAAGAGTTGTTATACTGTCTATCTGCGTCATTGATTTCAGCTGAGACCAATTTTTTTCACTATATTATGCAGGGTATTTCTTAAGTAGAGGTCAAAAATCCAGAGGCGTATTCTGTAGGGTTTTTGTTATACAAATATGGGGTCTTAGGACAGCCATTGTACACCTACAGCGTGTCAAAAAAAAACAGTTTTTAATTTCTAAACCGCTTGAGATAATTTAACCAAATTCGGTGTGCATATTTAGTATGACAGTAGGTATGACACAAAAAATTAGCAGCTTTTGAAACTTACCAGTGGCGGAGATGAGGGTATAATCAATCATTATTTGCCAAAAAAATGTATCACCCTGTATGATATTACAAATAAAATAGGTCATCATATGCGTCATTGTATTATATTTGTATTCCAAACCGATTAACAAAATGGATTTTTTAAACTGATTTTTTTTTTAATTTTTGAGACGCTGTAGCTGGACAATGGCTTTCCTAAGACCCCACATTATTTTTGGCCACAGATTACGCCTCTGGATTTTTGACGTCTACTTAAGAAACACCCTGTATACATTTTTGAACAAAATTTTGTTTCAATATCTACATTTCTCCAGATGATATTTAAAAATATAACTTCTTTCTAAGAACCGTCAAGGGCAAATATTTGTATAAAATATCTAAAGTTCTTAGATTTGGACAAGAATAACTTTTTAATTTTTGGAACGCTGCGGTGTTACACCCCGTATAAAAGCTTAACTACTTTTTCTGTTTTGGGATACAAACTTTTTAAATTTTAGCGTAACAAACATGCTTGGCTACAAGCTAGAGGACGTTTATCGAAGAACGCCCTGTATACTTTAATTGAAACTGGTAATTATAGTTTTAGGAAAGGTTAATGGATATTTTTTGTATTCAATATTTTAAAATTCCCAATTTTTTATGATTCAAAAATCATTATTTAATAAAATCCACTTTATCTATGGGCTTTTAATGGAATTTCTGGCAGGTTTCTATTTATCACATTCTTAATAATGCAATACATTAAATTTCAATATTGCTTTAACAGTTTTTTATCGTTATCCCGATATTTGAATATAGACGATTTATTTGAGGATAATAGTATAGATATTATTTTACTTTAGTGTAACAAATTGGGTATGTTAGTCGAACAACAACATTCGTATGATTAAATTAATTCCATTTGCATTAACTATAACCAAGTTCAACGCGAGCATGTGCATTATCGATAGGTTAAACCAAAACAGGATCGTCCTTAGCAAAAATTTGCCAATTCACTCGAATTTGGAAAATATTATTTCATTTTTGAATACTTTATTTTAAAAGTACTCAAGCTATATTTGTCACATGCGAATTTATGCACTCTGCAATATCCGTTAATATTTTATTGGTAATAATATTTATAAATGATAAATTAATAAGTAAACACAGATAAATTAATAAATAAGTTTATGATAAATTCAATTGAAATTTTATCTTTACTACCAAGATGATATTTTTCATTTATATTGCAATATGTATAAGTATACTGACATAAACATTATTATTTTTTGTTTACAACCGGTAATTGCCCAAGTAATCTTAAATATATCCATATGACGTTTCGTTAATTGTGTTTTACTTCTTCAGGAAGTCAAGTTAGTGATAAGCTTTGATATACAGGGTGTTTTGTTTAAAAATATACCACCCTCGTTGTTTGTTCATGGATAGATCTCGTGGAAGTACGTTTTTTAATTTAAATTCATGGCCAGCTATTTTTTTTTGTTCAAAAATGAGAAAAGTCCCACCAGAAATCTTTACAGTGAAGCGGTCCCAACGGATTCTTACAGATGACTTAAAACACAAACATCGATTTTTGTGGTACCAGTATATAGTGTGTGGTAATAATTAATAATAATAACAATAATAATTTTCGAAGCAGGTCAAAAAGAAAATTAACTAATTAATTAAATTAATTGTACTTCAGGGTAACATTAATCTATGTTAAGCATTTGAAGGGGTATTTTATTTTAATTTCAACACCCTGTTTCTAGAAACAAAGCATTTCCGGACACATACTTAAGAAAATTAAATATAAAAAAGTACAATTATGTGCGATTTTATTTCAGAAATAGTATAAAAAACGGTGTCTCCATGATATTACTGATCTTTTTATCGATTTTTTTTCTGTAAAACTTAAAAAATGGTCGCAGTTGGCGATGACTTTGACTTAAGTAGTGAATGAGGGAAGAAGATATACCTTACAAAACGGAAAGTTCGTTAAAATCGGTGAATATATAAAAAAAAGTAACGTGGGTGGTTAGTCCTTGAACAGAACACTGTATGTAGAAAAAATCAAGGATTTGAAGCAAACATCACCGTTTCATAGTAATTTTTATGGATAATGAAGCCGGTGGAAGATATTCATCACCGCCCCTGTAGTTTAGCATATTCTAACCTCACAAACTGGGACCGCAGATGTTTTTCGAATCGCTACCCCTACCCTTTGGATATATGAAAAGGGGGGCCTGTTGCCGCTGGGGCTCTAGCTAGGGAGGATCTCGCATCGTATGATACCGATACTCAATTATCAAGTCTTGCGTATGAGCAAATTCGGGTACAATTTAACTAATAGGCTTGGGTTTTTGGATGGTTTTTAGTATGTAAAGGATTTTTTAGATATTGCAAAATCTATCATTAAAATTTTTTAGTTGTGTCTAACAATATAACTACAAACTTTACCACTAGATTCTACGACGAAAATGAATGGGGAAAAGTGGAAAAGTCATATACGTACAATGTTGCACTATTAGTTTTCGAGATACAGGGTGTCGAAGTTGAAAAAATAAATTTTCTGTAATATCTTCCGACTATTTCGAGTCAAATTTTTAATCTGAGTATCAATTCTGTTTTGTTTTAACTGCGGCAAAGTACAATCTAAAACTAATAGGTAGGTACCCAATATAGTGTATATTATGTTTTTTAGAAAAAATATAAATAATAAATAATAAAATAAAAAAATATAAATTAAAAAATATGGCCAAAATTTGATTTGAAAAAAGTTTTATTTGCTCTCAAACGCAAAAGACCCAACATGTTCTATTGGTTCATACATTTGTAGAATCTTTTCTCACTCAAAAGTATTTATAAATGTTCAAAGTTTAAGGTAAAGTAAAATATTTCATCCTTAAAAATTACAAAAAAAAAAATCAGAATATTACAGTTATTTCATAATTTTTTGTCAATTTTATTTCCTCATCTTTCATGGAAATTAAGTTGTGCTTTAAAAATGTTGTGGCTGTAGGAAATACATGGCACAAATTTAAAATTTAACGCCTGTATGTAAAAGAAAAGTAAATAATTTTCAGGTTACGGATGTATTCTACCTACCGATTCAATTTTAACAACTGTCAATTTTTATTTAACAGTGTGAATTAGAATTGTTCCTTACCTATCAAAATAAAATGTACGCACTAAAATAAATTTTAAAAACGTACATATTACAAATAGTTTGCAGATTTTTGTTTAAAACTCGTTAATTTATATTTGCATCTTGGTGTTAAAGCCTCTATAATTTATAAAAATATGGGCGTTTTCATAAAAATTGAATTAAACAGAGCTCTCTACAAAAATATGCTAGTTATATTCCATCTATATAAAGCAATAGTCTCGCTGTTCAACCAAGTACGCATACGAGGTCACGTACCAGATAATGAATCATAGAACACAGCAGTCCACGGCGCTCTAAATGTTTGTGTTTATCAATTTCATTCAGCTTTTACAGGTGGTTATTATTTTCAGAATTTCGCCCGTCCTGAAAGCTGCTAAACTGCATTTTCATCCCGTGTTTACGTGAAAAAACAACGGCAGAGGAACCGGCAACGTCGCAGGGGAATGTCAGTCTTGCTGGGCCGGGCTTGGGGAAACATCAGACAATCGAGGCCACTCGCCGGTGCTGCCACACCGCCAACTACGGCCAGCGGAACAACTAGGCTACAGCACGCCAGCTTAGCAGTGCCAGTTAGTGAACAGCTATAGGTATGGCCTCCGCGAAAGGTACGGCGACGTTCTTCACCCACGGCACCTGTCAACAATTCGAGCAGGTCCTGAAACTCTACCCCCAAGCCCTCAGACTCAAAGCCGACCGAAGGGCCAAAAAACCAGAGGAACTGATTAAATTAGACAACTGGTAAGTGGATTTTAGTGAATTTCGTGTTGTGTCATTGAACCCTACTAATGTGTTCACTGTCTAAGTCGTCGACTGAATAGCTTTAGCACCCCCGCGATATCTTTCTCGGACGGTCATTAAAATCACGCTCGTCACGTGGTAATCGATGACAACTGCACTATGCTCTCAAATACTTGCATTTTCGAATGTGAAATTTCGCGTTACCATGTCGGCGTCATGGCCTCGTCCTTTTTATACTGCAGTCCCTCGAATACCCATTTATTAACGTCGAACCGTATTTTCACGGGTTACAAAACATCCCTTTTGCCATCCGTTGTGATAATTAGTGAGTGTTGGCGATTTAGCAGCTACGGATCGGGTGGAAATAACGTAAAACATGCAATGTAATCTATATGGAAGCCTTTCAAAATGGTGCCTGTTCAAACAAAGCATTCTACGTTGGCTTTAAATTTAGCCCGTTTTTACGGGTTTAACCCCGGAGTTTTTGCAAAAATCGGTATGATATCCACACTCTGATCCTTGAAGTTGTTTACTTTTATTTATCGCGCCGTTTTCATACTTTAAATTGATTGATCTTGACCGAATGCTTGTTTTAAAGTAGTGGGGATTTCTATTAACGTCGTTGAGTCGATCCTCGGTTATTTTGTGTAGTTTTTTAATAATATCCCATCAAAACGTGCTCCGGTGTTATTTTTTTACCCATACCCATAATTTGATTCTCCCCTATTTTTTCGGAAAGCTATTTTAAGGGCTCTGCTCGCAGTGGAAAATTCCCAGATGAATTCTCGGATATTTCACAATACTTTGTTCATTATTTAGATATTATTTCGCCTTTTTGGGCATTTCTTTGTGAACTTTTAGCATGTCAAAAATTGCTTGTGCCTTGATCGACATATTTATTTGCTTTAGTATTTATAACTTGTAAATATCTGCTTCGGTATTCTGATGATCAATACTCTGAAACATATTTTTGTTGTTTACACGTTTTTCCTAGTAATATTTTCCTGAATAAAGTGGCGTGTTTGTTACAACATCGTGTTTGGGACCTCAAAATTAAAAAATGTCTCGAAAGAATAAACCCTGTTAATTATTTTGTTATACATCATTTTAAATAAGATAAGGGACGTAAATATTAAACTTAATGCCGCTGATAATAATTTTGTAATGTTTTATAATGTTATTAGTAGCATATTAAGGATAAGAGTTTTAAAATTTAATTCGAAGGCAACTTGAATATTATCGATGCATTCGAGACATACCTAGCAGATATGCAAGTTTTTGGGATTGCAGATCTATTTATTAGTTATTCCAGAAAGTAGTATAAGTATAGGATAGGTATTACAGGTATTTTTTTTTTAATTGACGAGCAGTAGATAACCATTTTGTTTAAGATATATTAATATTTTCCGAATATTTCTTATTTTTGTAGAGTATATTAGTGAAATACTTGAACCAAATTTTAATAGGGATTCTACGTCACAAGTCAAGCAGGTGTCCAGGAGTGTTGCGTTTTCTAAATTAACAAATGGGGTGTTATTTGAAAAAAATATATATTTTTTTAAATTACAAAAAAACCGACTGAAGAAATTTTTAATTTAATTTACTGTACAAACGTATATGGACAACACATATTTGTTACATACAGTGGCGTAATTCTGGAGGTAAAAATATTATCCTTATTAATTTTTTTCAAAGTACTTACTGCTAAAGAATCAAGAGATCAAATTATTTTTGAAATAATAATTAAGTAACTGCATTCTCTATGAATTAAATTAAATATTATTTACGGGCCACCTCCCAATTGTGTTTTAACAAAAGCTGAATTGAAATAAATCACGCTTTCATTAATTTTGAATCCACGTTTAAGTATACAGTGCTTTCGAAAAGTAACGAGAATAAATTTATTATTTTTTAAATTGAGAAGTTTTCGAAAAAATGCTAGCACGTCGATTTTGTTTTTAAAAAAGGCATTTTTTGACGTACGACCCATATTTGTGACGTCATCGTTGTTCGAGATATGACGTCATCGACAATTTTTTTAAATAGCAGCCCCCAATTTTGACCATGCCATTTGAAAGAGCGTGTCATTCTACATACACAGATCATGAAAAATTATGGTGTTACATAACAAAAATTTCAAGAAAATAATGTTTGAAGATTTTAAAATTTAATTTTCACAATACTGAAAATGATAATGATTATGTAAAAATCGACTAAATGGTGCACCTCTCCATTATGCAACACCTGTCCGTGCTTATTTAGATGAGCTGTTCCCGAATCGTTGGATAGGGAGAAGGGGGCCGATTGAGTGGCCAGCCAGATCGCCTGATTTGACACCCCTAGATTATTTCTTGTGGGGATACTTAAAAAGCAAAGTATACGTTACTAGACCGGTTAATTTAGAAGATTTAAAAGCAAGAATTCGTCACGAGATACATCGTATACCTTGTGAAGTTATAGATAATGTCCAAAAAGAATTTATTAATTGTTTTGGCTACTGTCAGGCAGCCAACGGTGCACAATTTGAACATTTAATTTAGTCGATTTTTACATAATCATTATAATTTTCAGTATTGTGAAAATTAAATTTTAAAATCTTCAAACATTATTTTCTTGAAATTTTTGTTATGTAACACCATAATTTTTCATGATGCGAATGTAGAATGTCCTATGTCAAAAAGAGCCTTTTTTAAAAACAAAATCGACGTGCCAGGGAATTTTTTCGAAAACTTCTCAATTTAAAAAATAATGAATTTATTCGTTACTTTTCGAAAGCACTGTATAAATTTTCTGTTGATTTGTGCCGTAGAATCCGCCATCCGTTTTGATTACACCCTATATATTTGTTCACTTTACCTAAGAACTGTTAACTTTTACAGATACTACTTGGTCGTGCCGTTTTCTATTAAATGGGGATTTACATTTTTCTTATATTAGAAAGAAATACATATAAACATTTGCCTATAATTCCACAAAATTAAATATCTAGTTCAGTTTCTATTTAATTGATTAAATTAAATTATTTTACTAATGAAATAAACAACTCGCTGGATATTAGATATTTACATAAGGCGCTATGCGTTTTAACCCTTCAATTCGTAGTTATAAAAATGTTCAAGAGACGTAAAGCTATCTAGGTTAAGCCGGACGAAACCTCTTCTCCGACGAACTGTTATTTGGGTCAGAAATGCAACTATAAGGATACAATTCATCATAGAGTGAGACGTGGGGCTATAATTACATCCAGTCAATAATATATATAGAGAAGAATAAAGACGCGGGTATGATCTCCTTGTTCAATGGGAATCTCCGGTTCCTGGAAACATAATTGAATGTTTTTTTTATGTAATAGCCATGAGCGGCGAGTTTACGCAACTTACACGGGGTTCGGGTTTTGGAAAACAATGTTTTCAGTGTTTTGAAGTTTAAATTAAAAAAAAAAAAACGTGCGAGCGCGAGACTATCTGTGGTAGAAGTTTAGATGACATATCGTTATGTGGAGCTTGTATTATTTAGTCACATGTAGACGACTTTATCTACATGTTTTTGTTTATGAAAATCGCTTTATCAAAGTGAGGAGTTCTACAGAAATACATATACGTTATAAACGTATGTGAAGAACACGCACACTATACAATATTTCACAAAATTCGCTAATTTATTTGAATTTAAATAGTTCGTTATGCGGTAGTACATACGAAAAATTAGTTTCTTTTGTGGTACGTGATGTTAGTCTGCTTTAAAAAGTATTTTTTTTATTTTCAAATTTCTCGAACAAACGATGTTCTATCATTGAAATTTTAAGACGCATTTTTAGAATGTATTTTAAATTTTCCGTATTATTAGTGCAGTAAAAACATGGGTGGCGGAGGCTTTTAAATAAAATTGGTACGTCACTGACAAAATAGAAAAATGATAATTCTTTCAAAATCTGTTGCATTTTACATTAAATTCTCTTAAATCTATTTCTCAATTAAAGATATCAAAAATATTTCCTAATAACTGCATTTAAATGTAATTTTTGAAGTGCCTCACTTAAGATATAATCCTCTATAGATTGAATAGTGATAATAATAAGAAAAATTGTCATCAAATGCATTATAAAATTATTTTCTGTTATACCACTTATTCTCGACTTTACATTTTTTCAAAAGGAATACCTCTATATTATTGCATTTCTGTATTGCTCTTCGAATTTAATACATTCTTTGATAAACAAATATTGAATCTAAATTGCACCAGTTCAATATGGAACAGCTATATACTTGCAAAATTATTAATTATTAAATTACGAATTATTAGGTAACGGTAAAACATTTTTACTAAACATGTTTATTCGGAATCGCAAAAGCTCGAGACCCTACTTTTTGGTGTAAAGTGTAAAAATAAGTGCGTAAAAAAGTGAAGCTAATTTTTCTATTTGTGGTATAACAATTTCTTTAAACAGGGGCACCCTCCACCCCCATTTTCTACGGCACTGATAAAACTAAAATGCTAAAGATGCATTTGGAAACGTCGTTTTTACCACAAAAAACTGCAATATTGGAATAATGGAATTTCTTGCTTGCTTCTGAAGAGAAAAAAATAGTTTTTTTTAAATAATATAAAAACGTCTAGCAATAAAATTTTATGAGTTTCATAGGCGTCCCTAAAAAAGTTTTCTGCTAAAGGTAAAAAATTATAATAATTTGTATATAATGTGTAGAAAATTTCTATTATATGTTCATTTGACCAACAACACATTTTAATTATTTATGTCCTCAAACAATTTTCTTATATTAATGGTAAATCTCATTTTGTTCCGTTTCAAAAGGTTTCCAAAATGCCATAATATTAGTAAACAAAATATCCCCCTTATTTCTCCCTTTTGCAAATATGAATGATTAATAGAAGGTACCGATAATAAATTAAAATTTACCTGAATCACACCAAATTCCGCATTGCTGCACTACACTGCTAGGCCATTTGTTGACAACCGACTTTATGGTCAGGTGGCCTAGTGCGGCTGTGTTTGTGCCGCGTTTGCCCGCGGGCTCATTCTTCAACTGGGCGACTAGACCTGTGTATGGGTATGGTCAATTAAGATCGGAAAGACTATTATATTGAACGGGTAATATTTATTCAAAGGCTATCTTTGTCTTTTAGAGGCACATAAAATTGTTTTCTCGATTCTGCCTTGAAAACTGTTTTTTTTTATTTCGTAATTTTCATACCCCTCGGCTGAACAGACTTCCTTGATGAGATTTAACAGTAAAGACAAACACACTTTACACTGAATAAATTTATAACATTATTTTTTACTTACTCTAACCAAGACTCTTCACTAAATAATAATTTAAATTTTAATGTAAATTTAAACTTAATAAGACACATCACTGCATTATACAAATTATGTTCCAATACCAGTGAAAATTATTACTTCAGGTCAGAAATTGTCTATTGTATTACAAAAGCCTGATAAACTGAAAACTAAAATAGGTGTAACAGAATGAAGCAGTGACATATTCGGCTATTCTTGTTTCGCTGAATTAAAATTGTCGTATTATATCAGGTGGATAGATATTATGTAATTCACCTAAACTAGATCAGTATCAGGGTCATTGACACTGTGATTCATAAACCAAACACAGTGTTTTCAAAAAATAGCAACAAATACTTTTTATTAATTTTTTGTTATACAAATTTTATAAAACAGCAAAAATAATTATTTTGAATATGTATATTCGTTTTAGATATGCCTATCTGTATCTATATATTATGCAAAAATATAATTTTTTTTAAAAATACTAAAAAATTGTTCAGCGAATGGTCGGACTAGTTCGATGAAACTTCTTTAGTCAAACAATTTGCCGAACGGCCTTTAGTAACTGTATTTAAAACCTGCCCAATATTCCCAATCAACTGATTGGGCTGACCAACGAAATATTTGTCCACTGAAGGACTTTGACCGGTCCATTGATATCAAATAAAATATGTTGATTTTAAAATAGCATGTTGCAGTCACATAAAAGCAAAATACAAAATTATTTTCCATTGCCATTTCGCTCTCTGCCTCACTGTAGTTGATTTTAAAAAGGTAAAAAACGGGCAATACTGATTACCGTAGACAAGTTTAAGCGCAATTAAAAAGAAAATAATTTCAAATCAACAAATGAACTCGAGATCACATACTGTTACTCTTAATAAACTGACCTCCATTAAAAGTAACACCCCGTATATGAAACTAGCAATATTTTTTGATAATTTACTGTTTTTAAAGTTCGATAAAAAAATTGTAACCAACCTATAAATATATTTTTTTAAATGAATTTCTGCATTTGCAAAAAAATTTCTTCATAAGTAAAAAAAATGTTTTTCTTTATGTTGATATCGTTTCCCTAAATTTTTTTCGTCGTCTTACAGGTACCAGAATGAACTGCCAAAGAAGATCAAGAGCAGGGGCAAAGATGCCCACATGATCCACGAGGAACTGGTCCAGTGCATGAAATGGAAACAGATAAGGGGCAAATTCTACCCCCAGCTCTCCTATCTCGTTAAAGTTAATACTCCCAGGGCCGTCATGGCGGAGACAAAAAAAGCGTTCAGGAAACTGCCGAATCTGGAGCAAGCCATCACAGCCCTGTCGAACCTGAAAGGAGTCGGAACGACAATGGCTTCCGGTAAGTAACAACGAATAACCGTTAAAATATATGAAAACAAGAAAAAATTTCCTCGGTACTAAATTTTTTCGAAATCTAAATGGCTAACGCTGACAGTATTACTGATTTTTTTGAACTGGCAGCGCCGTGTAAGTTTCTGTAATACCGAGGAACCGATTTTCAGCTCTTCTGGCTGCCGCTTGTCCGGAGAGCGCCCCGTTCATGGCGGACGAGTGCCTGATGGCGATCCCGGACATCGAGGGCATCGACTACACCACAAAGGAGTACCTGAAGTTCGCCAACCACATCAACTCGGTGGCCGAGAGGCTGAACAAGGCGGCGAGCGAGTGCAAGAGGCCAGATGCTGCTTTCTGGTCCCCGCACAAGGTCGAGCTGGCCCTGTGGACGCACTACGTCGTCTCCGAACACAAACCAGAATTGCTCTCTAGTAAGTACAAGTGAAATTATTTACTGGATATTTTATTTCGATTGTATTTCCGAAAGGTCTAAGTTCTAATGTAATGAAATGTGATTTCTTTGACAATTTATCGAAAACAACGAATCGCGTTATTTTTTGAAAATTTGGTCGGCCATCTTGGATCCGCCGTCTTGAATTTTGCATAATTGGCCTCGGATCCGTGATCAGTGACCTCGAAAACTCCCGTAAACCAAATTTGGCGCGAATCTGTTATTTTTTTGAAAATTCGTGATGTCTGACCTTAATTAACCCGTTTTTAGGTTAGAAAAAGAACAATCAATTCTGACCGTGGATTCACGTTTGACGGGGTGTTAACCATATAAATGAACATTTGATTATAGAAAAAAAATATATTTTTCTTAGCACTTTTTCGTGAATTTTTGCTATTTTTGGCCTATTTTTTGAGGTTAGGAAATTCCTGTGATTGTGATAACCCCAGGGCATCGGGTTCAATGTCAGAATCGAAATCCCCGACCCCAAAACCCCCCCGAATGGGGATAGCTATTCGATGTTTTACAGAAGGCCCTCCCTTTTCAGGGTCAAATTCGGAATCTCCGACCCCGAAAACCCGTGCACACAAATTTCTACAACTTTTAGTCAATTTTTACCATTTTTAGAAAATTCGGAAAAATTGATGCACTCCAAGATGCACTTTATGCACCCACAATGCAGTTTCCATCCAGCCCCAAAGTGTAATAGATAGACTTTTTTCCTGATATTTTTCCGAAGACAGTGCCGAAAACCGCAACTCGATCGGTTCATCAGAAAAAAATTTCCGTTTTCCGGCATAGTTTTTTTTACTTATTTTAAGGTTAGGATTTACACACGTACACTATATTAGCATTATTTAAATTGTGAGTGTTCGGGAAGACCCATCGTTTTACTGCTCCTGTTCTGCAGAGTATTTAGAAAAATGGATTAGTTCGGGATTTGATGGACGTTCGAGTTTAGACGAAGGTGGCATTTCGGCTCTTTCGGTGACTTAAAGGAAATTCGTAGGTTTTATGTTGGAATTTTTCCATATTTTGAAACGTCTTGAGACACGGTGGACCCATTTGGACACTTTTGGGGCTTCTCGAATTTCCAGAAGAGATGAACAAAAAGTAGTTCAAACGTCCCAGGCTCGATTTGAAAGGAAAATTGAGTGGCAAAAACCGCTCTTTGTTTGATTCTATTTTTCTGATGACAATTTTTGGAGAAATTTTTTTTTATTCGTTAGTTTCTACAAAAATCCAAAATTTAAGCAAATAAAACAATTTAACATAACTGAAAAATGACCGAAATTATCAATATACGATTTTCACTCAAAAATTGACTAGGGCATAGTTCGTCAATATTCTTGCGGTACAAGCCTGGGTTCTGCAGTTAAAACTTTCCTTGTACGCCACCAATTAATAATTATTTATTCAATTATTCAAATGTCAGTAATCCAACGGACAATTCAATGTCCGGTAACATTTACACAAAAATTACGATTTAGCCCATGATTAAATTATAGACTAAATAAAAACACATGCTTACGATCCAAACTAATTAACGCCATTATTTATTAATCACTGTATGCCAATTAACAAAGAATTTTCTATGATCGCTAACGAACCATCCGAACAGTTCATAACATTATTCTTTATGGGTAACTCACAATTCGACATATTAAGGATCTATGTTTATACTCCTAACGGAACAATCCAGAACTATTCTACAAGATGTTATCAAAGTTAATAAAATGCGGAAATAGGAAGATCTTCCTATAGCAGCTATTTTTACATTTTGGTCTTTAAGGGCGATGGTAGAACATACAGGATGTTTTATTGAAAGATGGTATTATTTAGCAATTTCACTGTCGTATGTGTATTTTTATTAATATTGACTCATTTGCTACACATGAAAGTAAAATCTCTTTGTCCATAAACTTCATAGGTGCTGTCTATTCGCTATCCAAGTTCCTCGACGTTAATCACTTTTCAGACGCGACAAACGTAAGTTTCTCAAATGATCCAAAGGGAAAAATTATAAAAACCTTCTAGTGCGCTCTGCTGTGTCGTTTTCGACATTTTTTTAAAATTCCCAGCTCAGTTTCCCACATTTCAGATAATATAAACTTTCCTACATGTCAATTAACAGTGGTCAATGATTTCTTCGTGGAAGTCTTTATATTTATAAATGAGATGCTGCGATTGCACTTCGTCATTATTCCCCGTAAACTTAAAGCATGTCTACAAATTTATTGTTTTTACAAACGTGTACGATTGTTTAAAAAATGCACAGAAGAAAAAAGAAACCGAGAAAGAATTTTGTTACACTCAGTCAGCACCGAGACAGGTTTTGCTTTAATTATGTTGATTATTTTTGGTACAATTACTTATGTCTACATCTTGTTAAAAAAATAACTCAACTTTGAAAATAGCTCTGAAGGGCGCCAGACTTCGTTCCATTCGTGCGAACAGGACCGTATGGACCAAATCGCACCAACCAAGAAAGGTAACGTATCTAACCGAAACAAATTTTGCACGATGGTGAAACCGAACTGTGTTTTTCTGCACACACTGCGTGCCTGGCAGGTTCATGCAGATTCGTGTGGCTCGATTCGCGCGAATTGAACGAAGTGGGGCCCTTAAGAATTTTCTGACTTTTACAACAATAACTGAAAAGTTTCTAGAGCGTCCAATATTGAAGTTTTTGAAAAATATTCCTGAGAATAAATAATTAAACCTCTGGAAAATTATAATACAGATGATTCGCAAGATGTGGTTACTTTGTTTTGTTCTTACTTGTTTCAAAAATTTTCAAAATTCTTGTAAATTCGTTTTATTTTAGCAATTCTGCTGGTCAATGATTTCTTCATGGAAATCTTTATATTTATAAACGAGATGCTGCGATTGCACTTCGTCATTATTCCCTGTAAACTGAAAGTATGTCTACAAGTTTATTGTTTTTATAAACGTGTACCATTGTTTAAAAAAATGCACAGAAGAAAAAAAGCCAAACCGAGAAAGAATTTTGTTACACTCAGTCAGCACCGAGACGCGAATTGAACGAAGTGGGGCCCTTAAGAATTTTGTGACTTTTACAACAAAAACTGAAAAGTTTCTAGAGCGTCCAATATTGAAGTTTTTGGAAAATATTCCTGAGAATAAATAATTAAACACATTCAAAGAAATATAATTTTTGAAGATTAAAATTGACCGATAAATAAACAAAAGTGACTAGTCATGTTCTCCGGTAAGATTTAATTAAATGACTGACTGGTCATTTAGTCATCAATGTGAAATAATTCGTCTAAATCTTGATCTAGTCGATGCAAACCTGAAAACTTTTTTAAATTTTTGGTAATTTAAACTTACAATTTTCCGATCTCAAAATTCGATTGCGCATACTAAAGTTTTTTTTTTATATTGCAGGTATTTTTGCAGGCACGCTCCTAGAAAACGGAAATTCCATCCCGCCGACCGTTGTTCACCAGAA
The DNA here is from genome assembly GCF_000390285.2 of Anoplophora glabripennis. Lineage (NCBI taxonomy): Eukaryota > Metazoa > Arthropoda > Insecta > Coleoptera > Cerambycidae > Anoplophora > Anoplophora glabripennis. Next base: position 762,350 of record NW_019416273.1, on the reverse strand, counting down.
CGGCGACTCACTAGACCCCACCACGTCGGATGAAAGCAACCAGGGGCCGATCAACGGCAAGACCATAATCGACGAGGACACCACCACGTCCTTCACGGACAACAGTCCCCCATCCATAGACCAAAACGAGGAGACAAACGACAGCGTCGTGTCTGAATCCACCAAGGACTCCATCGTGTCCGAGGACTCCAACAGCTTGGGCGACTACAACAAACGACCCCTGGAAGACGACGCCATCCAGCCGTCTAGCAAAAAGATACGGGAGGACCTAGGCGATAAGTGACAAATACGTAATTACCTATAATTTTTTTTTACTTATTTTAAGGTTAGGATTTACACACATACACTATATTAGCATTATTTAAATTGTGAGTGTTCTGGAAGACCCATCGTTTTACTGCTCCTGTTCTGCAGGGTGTTTAGATAAATGGATTAGTGGGGATTTGACGGACGTTCGAGTTCAGACGAAGGTGGCATTTCGGCTCTTTCGGTGACTTAAAGGAAATTCGTAGGTTTTATGTTGGGATTTCTCCATTTTTTTGAAACGTCTTGAGACACGGTGGGCCCTTTCGGGCACTTTTGGGGCTTCTCGAATTTCCAGAAGAGACGAACAAAAAGTAGTTCAAATGTCCCAGGCTTGATTTGAAAGGAAAATTGAGTGGTGAAAACCGTTTTTTGTTTGATTCTATTTTCCTGATGACAATTTTTGTGGAAAGATTTTTTTATTCATTACTACACGGACTAAATAAAAATAAAAATTCTACAAAAATCTAAAATTTAAGCAAATAAAACAATTTGACATTACTGAAAACTGACAAAAATTATCAATATACGATTTTCACTCAGAAATTGAGCCTGAGACATTTGACCTACTTTTTGGGAAACTCCCCTAAAAGTATCGAAATCGACCTACCCTGAACATTATTTTTTTTGTACATTAGCGTCTAAAAACTGAACTAAGTCCGCTTCATTGAACTTTGATAAATAGGTATTTTTTATCCGGTTCATCGTTCACAGAAAACGGGCGGGTCGGGCACGTTTCGGCCCGTCGTTTCGAACACAAATGGTGCTCCGGTACCTTCAACGGCTGTTACTTTATTAATGATAGGACCCTCACCCACATCCCCTTAAGGAATGGTAACATAACGTCACTGAAGTGTCGTGTTTGGTTTTAGGGATACACTTTTTTTTTAATTCTTGTCCAGGCCGTCACTGTTACAATATGACTGAAGATACTTAGGTTTAGTATAAATTTACTTGTCAGTAGCAGCAGGGCGTTTCCTCCCCGGGATATTTCGAAACAAATGCTTATTTATCAAGCGACCGAGTCCATTGTTCTATTTTTTCACTGTGGCAAAGTAATGTAAAAATTCGCTGTTTCGTCTTATTTGTTTTTTTTTTGTTGTTTTATTTATAATTTAGTCAATATGATACTTTTTGATACTGTCCTATATCATAACATTTATTACCATTTTTAGGGTAGTTTAAGTAATTTATTGCATTGTTTTATGTATTCCTTTACTTTAGGCATTCATTTCGTATTAAGCGCGGTACATTCCAGTTTTTCGTTTGTCTTATAATTTTTTTTTTGAGTTTCGTTGTTCCTCGCGAACAGATATAGGAAAAGCAGGAATTTTTGCATTTGAAGTTTTTCTGTATTTTTGTAAATAAGTAAAGTAAGGTAGACTCTTTTAATTTGGTGTAGCACATTTTAGTTGTTCCGTTCCTCGTCCAACTTCAAATGTAATTGTTCGGTGTTCGTTTTTATAAAATCGTGAAAAAGTAAACGAGTACAAAAATATTTAACGATTTTGTAATTTCGATTAACATAGCAAAGCTCCATTTTTAATATAAATATTTATATAAAATATATATAGAGACAACAAATAACTGAATGCCTTTTATCAAATAATGTAGACGTATACACTTTTACAAAAAAAATACATAGCTGTTAATTTAAATTATAATATATAAATATATATAGTGAGGTGTTATTTTTTAATAGGGGATTCTGGACGTCCCCGGAGACGTACATAGGTATTTTCTCATTTTTATGCCCCCCCTCTCCTCACGCTTCTTAACTGGCCTCCGCGGACGTCCACCATCCGGAATATTATGTAACTGTAAAAAATATCATTTGTAGATGAGTTTTGAGGTTTTTGTAGGATATTTTCATAAATATAAATATTTCACGGCAGGTTGCGTCATTCTTTGCACACCCCCACAACCCAAGGTATTTAGAAATGTTATTGGTTACAGGTAAGGCGGTTCTGTAATGTTTTAATTTGAAAACGTTCCTTCGAAAATTAATTTTGAAATAAATTGGACGAAGACGTAAATTTGAAGTGTTATTTAACATTATCGCAGCAAAAGGACGTGTTTTAAAAGCATTTAGACCAAGGAAGATTTTTAAGGTAAGTTGAAAGCCTTTAAGATTTTCCAGTGAATATTGCTTTTTCAAAGCTATGTTTTTTTTTATTGAGTTTTTTTATTCCGATCTGACAGTTTTTTCAGAAACAGAGCTTGGTTTGCGATTTTTTTTTGTTTTTTTTTTGGAAAATCAATTTTTCTGATAAAAATTCGACCAGTTTCAGTTAAAAGTCAATTATCCCAAGTTTCATTAGTTTATAATGCAAAAATTTTAGCAAGATGTTGAAAATCCGATGGAGTAGTTCAAACGTCTCGGTTCAGCTAAAACCATTATATTAAACTGACTATAAAAAATTTGCCAGGTACTGACACAGCTGATTATAATTGGTAAATATTGTAAATAATATAGCTTATAGGCCTATAATTTTTAAAATTTGACATGCTTAAAATTGCCGGATTGAATAATTGTGGAGTTTCGGATCTTCAGAAAATATTCTGGATTATCAATGAAATTTAAGACACTGGTGTTTTAAATGATGGTAGGGTTACTTGGACAAAAAAAAATTCTCTACAGTATACCTAGACAGCGAATATTCATAAAAAAAAATTAGTTAATTTTGCATCCCAAAAAAATTAGCATACTGGTTCTTAACGGGAAAGCTTTTATGTGAAAATTTTCGGTAAGTTTTCAAATCATTTTGCTGTTGGATTAATTACATTTTTCAGAATATCGCATGTTTTTTTAAATATTTGTGGCATTTTTTAAATACCTTCTTTTTTATCACACCGTTTATTAAAACAATAATAATCTATAATAAAGTAAATAAACTTCTGCGCTACAAGAACTAAAACTGTGACAAAGCTTTCAAATGCGATGATAGTATTTTATAGTTGTGTATTTATCTACAGAGCTTTTTTTCATAAATGTTTACAAGTCACGTGACCAGCGAGCTTAGGCAACACAACATTGCACGATGTATTGGTTACGAAAAATCCTTACATCTTGGCGTCACCAATATTAATGATTCGTTTACAATGAACGGCAACAAACCGTTATGCCTTCACTCGAGATAATGTATGCTGATTGGTTGAATAGAATTTTGTGAAAAAATACGCTAATCACCAGCCGATGAAACAGATGTGTTTTAAGGGGACATATACAGTTAGACGGAGGAAAACGAGTCAATTTTGAGGAATTTTTTAAACTAATTGTAAGAAATAGTCACTACATTCATTGGACTGTAGGTGTTCTTTAACAGGATATTCAAGTGTAAAAAAATTTTTTGAATCCATTCATCGTCAAAATGGCAGAGCCGTGGTAAAGAGTCACAGCAAGGTTGTGGCGCAACTTCCAAAAGGGTGTACAGCTTAGCTTCCCGTGAAATTCGATCTGTTTCAAAATACAAAAATTTTCTTATTTAAAATGTGTAGTTTCTATGTGACGCACAGTGGGAAATATTGGAAAAAATTCGAGCCATGCCTCAAAACTAATCAAATGGTACTAATTTTCTTTTATTCTTTTGGAAATACATACTGTACTATAATGTTCCGGTGAGATAATTTAATATTTTCAAAATGGCCGAGTAATCTCGAGCCTCATACTCGATCATACGAAGTTTGACATATTCAGTATCTAAAAATGAAAAAAAAAAGAAAGGAAAATTATATACTAAAGGCTGCCAAACAAAAAAAATCATGAATATTAAACATATTCCTAAATCATGAAGACTCAAAACATAACCTCAAATTTATAAATCAACCTAAAACGAACATACTCAGTTTTTTCTAAACCTGTGAGTACAAATCCATAAAAATGGTACTTTCTGAGTGTGCAACCAACATTTGAGGTTATGTTTTGGGTCTAGATTCATGATTTAGGAATGTGTTTAATGTTTCCGATTTTTTTTTTGTTTGGCAGCCATTAGTACACAATTTTCCTTTTTTTCATTTTTAGATACCGAATATGTCAAATTTCGTATGATCGAGTTTGAGGCTAGAGATTACTCGGCCATTTTGAAAAAATTCTAGGGATATATTCGAATTACCTCACCGAAACTTTATAGTACAGGTAATTTCTGAAAGAATAAAAAAAAATCAGTACTATTTGATTCGTTTTGACACATGGCTCGAATTTTTTCCAATATTTCCCACTGTGTGATGTTGAGAAAAATGGATATAACAAAAATTTGAAAAAATAGCAGGGATTTAAAGACAAACTCAAATTTAACAATGTAACAATTTCACTTCGTAAAGACATCAATACTATCGGTTGAACAGAACACTTTCCATTATGGTAAATAACAGTCGATCATATGTTGTCACTGGTGTCATTTTCTATAAATTTCAAGCATATTTTTCAAATCTTGTTTCGCTGTTGATAGTAAAAATTCAAGATTTTCTGAGGAATTTCTCAATCAACAAACATCAATTTTCTGATAATGGTAAATGAGCAAGGAACATATTTTTTGTAATTTTTTCACTGCAGCATCAATTTGCAAATGTTCCCTCTGTGTTGATGGTGGCAAACTATGTTTACGCTTCCTGCACTTAACGTGATGGCTGGTTTGCTTTTATATATTTTATAAGTTCTAATGAAACAGTGCATTATCTAATACCATTTTTACAACGAAAATACTTGTATTAGATAAAAAAAAATTATCTACTTGAAGAATCCTAATAAAAAAATAACTTATATAAAGTAGGATCGTATTTGATGCAAAGTAGAGCAAAAAATTATCGGTCTTTTATCAAAGGAAAATCGTGTCATCACTTTTAGGAGGCGTAAGATGAACGATTTAAAATTTAAAAAGAAATTGAATGTAAAATCTGAAATACCGCATCATAAGCACTGTGTTCTGGTACTAGCTGTAGTCGTCCAGGTGCATCGAGTGTATGAAGTGGTCAGTTATATGTCAAATACTAACCTGACGAGCTTGGTCGTAAATCAGAGACCGACTTCAAAAAACAAGTAAACCACAGTGGCGCGTACAGAGTGCATATGTGGAATTTAAAAAACAAATTGGATTTATAATGAATTGCATTTAAAATAAATAGTTTATGAGAATAAAGGAATTTCTGTAGGAACAGGGGTGCCAGACGTGAACTGATCCCTTCATCCCTTCATAATGCATAAAGAAATTCAATTCCTAAACCCCTTAAAACCGTATTGCACTGGATCTCTTGACAGGCAATGATGACTTTGCATCGAATATGATCCTACTATAGATTCATATTCTAGGAATCCCCTATTTGCCCTTTTTACGCACTCTGTATATTGCACACAAAATTTGACATTGAAAACATTCCCTTTTTTTTCTGAGAAATCGATAATAAAAAATTCTTCAATGCTTGATTAAGGTTATCAGATCTATTTCATGATAGACCCGGAGACAAGATCCATTTGTATAATTGATGCCTTAAAAAAAAAGTTATGCAGGAAATCTGGGAGACAAATTGTTTGAAGAAATCGATGTCTAAAAAAAAGGCGCAATCAGGAAATCTAGGAGACAAAATGTTTTCGAAGAAATCACGATTTAACAAATTAATGATCTGCCTATGCGTATGATATTTGCAGAAGCTTACCACAAGGAACAATTTACGACCGTCTCCTAGCCCGTATAAACATTTGTCATCACTTTCATTTGAAACGCATCAATTGTCGAATGGTTTGTAGACAATTCATTTTGTTTTCATAACCTCTTAGATATTAAAACTGATGAAGTTGGTAAATATTTCGAAACTCGTCTGCATCACTAGAATTACTATCAATAAGAACGTTGACTACAGCAGTATACAATACCGCTTTTGTACTCCAGAATAACAGTTTAATCGCGGTATTCTGATTCGAATCCGCTCCCACAGAGCCTAGCCCGAGAACAACACGGGCAGGTCAAAGATTCCTAGCTAGGTTATGCCAAACTTTATAGCAAGAATTTTGTTGTAAATCCAGTTTAAAAATGTACTGACTATTCTTTTTTTAGAATTTTTTTTTCTCCTAAAATTAGGTTAAAACATGTTTTCGTTTGGGAAGAAAAAATTTATTTTCTTATTTTAAATTCTGTTCATTTTAAACATTTTTTTCAATATTTCACCCGCATTTTTATAGCCTTAAAAAATACTCCAAAGCAAAGTTGTGTAATAGAGGTTTGCATAACTATTATTCGCTTTTAAATTAAAAAAAAACAATTAGAAACTAATATACTTTATCCTTAACGAAAGAGACTGTAACAAATAAAAATATATACATCATCCTCTTACTCCCTATCCTACACACGATTACTCCACCTCCATTCCTTCTCTCGGCCCCCTATCCTCGGTCTTAAGGTTAGGATACAACTTCGCCACCAAACTATCACCTTGCCGTCCTGCGAAATCCGGCCTGGACTTCCCCTTATCTTGAGAAGCGGTGAATATTTCTAGGAGCGTTCTGTGCTGTGTGTTGTATATACCTCTGCTTCTGCTCATGGTCCTCGACAGGGGAGGGGCTATACTGGCCAACGGAGGTGGGGACATCGGAGAGTCGGTCGTGGCACGGATTACCGAGGCCCGGGGCAGCTCTTCGGACTTCCCAGGGCCTAAAAACAGCGATTTAAATGACAAGAAATAAAAAAAGTAGAGAATTTCAAGTCAATAATCGTGTTAATTAAGAAAAAATTATATAAAACAGCTTTTAATATGATAAAACTCCTCGTCTCGTACAAATTATTACAACTACAATTTATTGCTGAATAGGCAAAAAAAATTACCAAATTCTACAGCCCTAAAGGGCGAAAGACTCTGATTAACTTGAAAATTGTTCATAACTGTTTTATTAGCAGTTTTCCAGAAAATTGAACAATATTAAAAAATCTTACGAAAGACAACATTAACCATTTCCAAGAAAAAATGTTATTAGTTTTAATATGTAAGAGTGACCACAAAAATCGCCTATCTTTTCATAATTCGCAGAGAACTAAAGAAAATAGATAAAAATATGGTTTTGGTCTCAAATGACTCATCGTAAAAAATTAAAATGGGCAAAGCTTTTAGTCTTTTAAAAATTTTCAAAAATCACCCCTATTTAGGGGTTGAAAAGGCGCCCAAAATGAAGAATTGAATATTACCAACAAATATAAAAACTATTAGCATGTGAATTTTTCCATCGAATGATTCTTGATACAAAGATTTATTCTCATGACTGAAATAAGCCTGTTGAATTAGAAAATTCACCCTTAAGCACGCTCAGGGGTGGAATCATCACCAAAAATAGAGAATATCAGAAATAATTGTAAAAATGCCAAAAAATAGTTAATAATAGCTAATAATTTTTATATCAATTGGTAATCAAATTCTGCTCATTTCAGTTTTTTACGACAAGTAATTTGCGACCAAAAACATATTTTTATGTATTTTTTTAATTCTCTGCGAATTGTGAAAAAACGGGTGAAAGTCACAGGTTTTTTGCGGTCACTCTTTAGGGAACTTTTATTTTTGCCGAACCAAAAAGATTTGGCCGCATATTTGTACTTCTTAAAAATTATTGGTCCGTTAGAAAGCCATTGAATTTAGAAACTTTTTTATCTCTTGACATTTTATTCGTAAAACGCGATGTTTTTGAAAAAAATGGCGAATCACAATATGCATTCGATCACATTTTGACGAAACATTGCGTTTTACGAAAAAAGTATCAAGGGATAAAAAAGTTTCTAAATTTAATGACTTTCTAGTGGACTAAATAATTTTTAAGAAATTTAAATATGCAACCAAATTTTTTTGGTTTCAAAGACAAGGGGACCCACGAAAAATTGTTTTCAGGGGATTCCCGACAAAAAGCGTAGCTCTATCAGATTCCACATCATAAAACCCCTGTGTACCAAATTTAATGATTCTCATACGATAGGGTTCTGAGATATAAAAAAAGACTATTCTTAGGGGCGGATTTCAGGGAACTGCAAAAGAGGGGGCCACTTGGGAAAAATAAAAAAATATGGGTCCTCTAAATTCGTTTTAAGAATCTGTGACCAAATTTTGTTGCATTAATTTCGGGACACCCTGTATAAGCATTATGTGCCATTGCATAATTTCTGAGCAATGCAATACGAGTGAGGAAGCACAGACCTTGTTTTTAGAGAAGCAGCGAAACAACTGGCTTGTTAAACCTCTAAGCAGTCTTGTGGTTTCTCTTAGATAAATTTCACTTTTTGAACTTGAGTATTTTTGCATGCACATGTCTGTCTGCTACTTTTTCTTGCATAGACACATGTCCTCTGGTGTCACCTCATATCATTCAATTCAATTAAAGGGGAAAAAGTGCGACTATCTAAAAATAGCATGTAATTTCTCCAATTTGAAATAATTCTAAACAAACATTAAATGTTTTGCACCGTTTTCAGATGAAATCACAGTAAATTATAACAATTTTAAAATTTGATGAATAATTTGGCAGATTTTAATTTCATTTTCAAAATATTAACATTCTATTTTTTTGGAAACGGCTAATGTTATTGATTTAGAACAAGAGAACTTTTTTGAAAAATTTCTTAATGTTAATCAAAATAAAAAAACTGCGGCTATTTCAGTTGATGAAAGTGATATAGGAACTCGTACCATTAATTTTATGAGCCTCATAACACTTTTTTGCTTATATTTTCCAGACATCCTGTATAACAATCTTTATAATATACCTCCCCTTCTTCCACATAAATGAGGTTAGTTATTGCAATCAGACCAAAGAATAACGATGTATTCTACGAACCTAATAAATACCATAGTAAAAACATTTCATTTTATCCGTACCTATATTATCCAGTTGATTCAGTGCCTCGTCCAACTCGACCTTCTCGGCAATCTTGTCCTCTTCGAAATTAAACTTGTGGCACTCCAACAGACACGTGTAGACGCTCCTGTGATTGTCGGTGTGCAAGTTATTTTTCACCAACATCTCCAATTCGTTCCACATCGCCTTGTACTGTTCCTCTCTTTTCTGTCCTTTCATTCTCTGACCGGTGTTCAACGGGTGCAAGGGTTCCATCTTGGATTCTAGGGAGATTAAGTTGTATATGATCTTCTTGCACTGGAAGACCTCTTCGTCGGAGATCTTTTCTTTTGTTATGAGTGTCGGCAGAGGGTCAAAGTACTGGAAAAAATACAATACCAAGAACAAATCAATACAATGTCAAATATATGATGTACTTCATGGAGCTGTCAATAGATGGCACTGTAATACTTACGTTTTTCAAATTGAATATAAGCGTTGAACTAATCGTTAAAGGCCAATATCTGGTAAGTCTACTCAACCTAGTTTTCATTTTTTGTATGGGTTGGGGTCCTTCGTCGCTACTTTTTACCTTTATTGGAAATAATGTGTTCTGGTTGATTAACACGCCAAAGTCGGGAATGCGGTAATCGGTCACTCTGCCGCCGCAGCCTTCAGAAATTGACGGCGGGTCTTCCAACACTGATCTATAATAAGAATAACAGGAATAACAGAAAATAAAGACACTTTTGGTAATCCTTCCTTACCTCGCTGTACAGAGTGTGTGTATAAAAATTTCTCCGCCATGGGCGGCTAGTAAGTGACTTGTTATCTTCCCGCCTGCCTTTCTCGGCATTTCCAACATGACCGATCTGCCGTTCAGGAGGAAATTAATGAGGCAAAGAGACGGCCTAGAGTTTACATCGACTGGCGTGATTCTGTGCATGCAGGTGCAGTTCTGAAGCTCAGAACCAGATACTCCCCTTGGGGTGCACCATTTTAAGGTTGTCTAAAAGAAAATTTCACTTTTGCATGCAGGAAAATTCAAAACTAACAGCATTTCTGTCCTCAGTAAGATAAATTAAAAAACTGCAACATTTTGTGCTGCAGCACCATCTATTGGGCATTACAAGAAACATTACATCAATGCCAAACTCTAGATGGCGACACTTATCGAATTGCCTATAATGGAATATGAATAAGATCTATTTATGTGTTATTACTTACCGTTTCGTATTCTAAGCCCTCTTTTATGGTTCTAATAGCGGCAGAATCCGAAGCATTTCCTTTTAATATGGCGGTGTGTGCCGAACTCGCGTGAAATATTTCTACGTCATAATTTGCAGAAGAGGAAGCGTTCTGTTCCTCCTTCATCGGAATGCCTGTAACGGTGGTACTGGCTAAATCATAGTGTTCTAATATTAACGAGGACAATTTGTTTGGGATTTGCGGAGCTTTGATGGAATGAACTTCCGTCGTTAAGATGGGAGCTAACTAAAATAAATCAACGTGTTCTTTACTTTCATGAATCGTGCGTGATCAAACTGTTAACTTACATTTTTCGGTGGATGGTTATTAACCTCGGACTCTATATTTATAGGAAAAGTATTTATAATAACCAAATGACAATGGTCAATTGTAAGTAACCTAAAACAATCACCCCAAGTTATGATAACACGAGTAAATAAGGTATAAAAACATTACTTACCTCTCCGATACTGCAGCTACCTTGTTTTGTTGCTTCAACACGGTTAAAAAAATATCCTCTAGCCTCTTCATACTGTCATTGTCCCTTGCCGATGTGATACAAATCACTCGGCATTTATTGAGAATTTTTTGCCCGTCTAATGAGCTCTTTATTTTTTCTTGTTGCAAATCCGTTACCTCGCTGAGAGCCTCTATCGCAGCTCTTAAACCGTGTAAAACGGTGTAATCTAAGGGTGTACTTACTGATCGTATTGATGGGGGTGGATGGGGGGGAGGTGGTACCCCTATCAGCGACATGCCATTCATTATCTGTGAAAAAGTCAGTTCAGTGGGAGCATTTTATATTTAAATTATAAACATTTGTAGATTTACATGTGTCAAGTTTTGTTGTGTAGGGCTCCATGTGTTCAAAATATGTGCCACTGTATCGCTAGCTATAAATCTAACCTACAAACAGATTTGTGATAAGAAAATTAACTATTAAATTAAAATAATTGTCCTTACCAATTTTCCTTGAGGGAATAAGTCCCATACAATCCTACAATATTCGATAGCAGATTCAACACTAGATGTCCATAGAGACTTAGAAATAGGGTTCATAGGGATAAAACCGGGGGCACGACTTTTCAAAAATTCAAATTCTATTGGATTTTCACATGATATTCCAAAATAAGGAGTGTGGTCTAACACAAAAACCGTTTTATGGTTTGCAGGGTATAATTTACTTGTTAATGCGAAAGCCATATTTATTTATTTATTTGTTTACATATTACATTTCGATTCTTATTAAAATAATATTGAGATTGAGGTTAGGATTGTTTGTTAGGAATGAAAAGATCACAGAACACAGAAGACATGTGTTAAGCTCAATTCAAACGACATATACCAATCTAGTATGCGTCAGTTAACGCCCAGTACTTTAATACGTGACCAATGGGAATATTTGCCTAAAAAATGTTATAGTTTTTAGACCTTTCATGATTGCTCGCGTTTTCACCTCAGAAGTTGTATTTTACAGGCAAATACATCATGGAAAATCATTGATACTTTTTGCACCATTAATTCAGAAAATTTAATTAGAATGGTTTAATTAATCTTCAAATAATAATTTAAATAATTAAAGTGTCTGCATTATGAATAAATAGGTACTTGGGAATATTCCAGCTAACGTGAATTCTCTTTTTACACGATTTGGACGACAGAAGGTCTTGGAAAAACTTCTGCAAAAAGTAATATAGGATGAGTAGGCTGTGATTATTACGATGGCTGTGGTTATTACGATTATTATTAGTCCATTGTTTCTGTTGGCGTTGCTTATAAAATTTTGTTAAACCATTCGATTTGGTAAAAATATATAATTTTCCAATAAATACATGAATCGCGGATTGACTTTTACACCTATTTGTGTTTTGTGGTGCAGTTTGTGAGTGTTTTTATAGTTATTATATTTGATGGTTCTGCTGGAACTGCTGGAAGCAATAATGAGGAACTAGGACTACGAATATCGGCAGACAAGGTAAAAATTACTATTTTCCATATAGGTGCATTGTTTTATAACAGAGAGCCAGTATTTTAGTATTAGCTAAAACTTGGTTGACTAATCAGATGACAATGAAATTGTGAATAAAAGGATATATTTCATACATTTTAATTCATAATCTGCATAGATTGTGTGACTGTGAACTGAAGCTGAACATATTGGCCCTTACTAATTAAAATTTATAATGTATTATGGCATATCATTATAATTCAAATAAACTTGATTGCCCTTTGTAACTTTCTACAAAGTAACTTTTTACAAAATCGTCAAGACCGGAGACATCAATTATGATCTCGAAGGAGATTGTAATTGTGTACCAACTAGGTAGGTATGTGCAACGTTTCATCGGATATTTTGGAGACGAAAATTTAAATAAAATTTTTTCTTTTTGCTTTCAATTTATACCAAATTTTTCGAATTATGGTACCCCAATACTCCAATACCTAAACCTAATTTAACAGTCCAGATGGAATTCAGTCGATGCATGAATGCATAATTCTCATCAAACCAGTGACAAGTATGCACGAATATGAGGTCAAAAAACGACCTTCATTTGGTTTCTTGCGGTCTCGATTTCATACAAGGAACAACTCGATCCATTTCCTTCTTCGTTTTACCGCTAGCAGAGACAAAATAACTGCGTAGCTATATTTTCTGTGCCGCTAACATTGTATTTATTAAATTTGTCATTTCATTAGCATCTGCAAAATCGATTGTTGGTATACATAAAATTTGTCTCCTGAAGGAACTGAGAAAACATTCAAGACACACATTCAATGACAGGTACATTTAAGTACTGCCTGAAATTGCTCGTAAACTATTAAGTAAACGAAAAAATGAGAAGAGTGAAAAAAGTATCTAAATGAAATGTAGTATTAAAAGATATTCTTCTTTTGGAATTAGGTAACGTAGAAAAAAGTTCTAAGAGAAATAAAATCAAGGGGCGCTAATTCCTTTAATTGAAATTCATACACCAGAAAAAAAACTACCAAAAGATATCATTCAACTAGTTGTTAACATGTACCAAAATTCAAATTTCTAAGTTTAACCGTTTTCCCGAAAAAAAATAAAAGCTAATTTTTTCGGCCATTTTGAGATTCGAATATTCTCTTAGGAGGGACTCAAATCGAAAACATGTATTGAAAGTCACCCCCCCCCCCCTAAAATTAAAACACCTTAAAAACGGGCCCAGAACTATATCTTGCGGTACACCCATCCGTACAGGGTAAAGGGGGCATTGATCTACATATTTGATGGTTCAATGTGTCTCAGGACAAATATAATTAATTATTATATTGATTAAACATTTTTTTCTCATCTCAAATTTTCATCACTTTTATTTTTGATCCTTAGATACTAGCAGCCTATAAAGTACAAATTTTTAAAATGTATTTACTACGAGTATAACCAAATGTTCGAATTTTTTTTAGTATAAACGTAAACCAACAATCTTTGTGTTTTTATACTGTCTGAAGTTAGTTTTTTTCTTTATTTATTGGGTATTTTTGAGTAAAATAGAGACATAATGTGATCAATTCATATTCGTTGGTTATCAAGTTACTGACGGAGTATTTCGGGTAATATCCGCTGATTTACAATTCCTTCTTGTTTACAGGGTGAATGGACAAAGACGAGGCATTAATCATCTTTATGGGAAGTTCACTATATTGGCCAATGGTGAGTTTTTGCCTAACATTTATGATAAAATGTAATACAAGTTATAGAAATGTTGTTTCTGCGAAAGTAACGCAGACACATTTGCATATAGACCCCCAGAAACAGAATCTGCCATGACAAATACTTCAACATCCTCCAGTTTTTTTTAATGATAAAAACTACCCTTAAAATCTAAAAAGCTGCCAAAACTGTGCAGTTGCTAGATTTCTCCTTGTGTATAGCCCTCGAAATTAGTCGACGCATCATATTTGTTGGGCTCGGAGGCAAATTGGAAAAGAAGGGTATTAAAAATTAGTAAAAAAAAGTACCTAGAAGAATTTATTATTTTTTCAAGCATATCTCAAACTTTTTCGACTTGACAATTTTTTATAGCTGTAAAAAATATCAAATTGCTATAGAAAAATTTATCAATAAATCAGGTCAAACATTTGAAAACATTTTTAAATTTGTTTCTACATTTTCTAAATATTTTGATTTTATTTAAAGCAATTAGGAAACACCTAAAAGTCATTCACCTATATCCGAATTTTGCGCTTTTGCAACTACCTATACATTTTTGCCTTTCATTTTTCATTTGCTAATCAATTCATGAATGAAACTAAACTGTTTGTCAAAAGTAGAAATCTACTATCCGAATTCCTCTCCTATGACTAGGAGGTCATGCGAGGGTCAGTCGAAACTAGTTGAAGTTTAAAAGCACCAACAGCGATATTAAGAAGCTACTGACACGGAATAAATTTTTGAGTAGGTTTTTATAATGTATGACATATAGAGGTATTCTTAAAATCCTGATCACATTTTTAAATAAGTGCCTACGAGGCGTAAATATTAAATAATAATGGGCGTTTTTAAATATATTTAAAAAGTGATTTGGGATTTAGACGACGATACAGGGCGATCCATTTTCGTGAATATTTTTATAATGTTAATTGTAAAGCACTTTCTGATGTGAATGCATAACTGGCAAAAATACTGGGTGGTTTGTGTTTTGATCATGATAATGATTTAAGCAAAAAGTTTAATATACACGTGTTTCCGGTGTTGACATTGAAATAAAAAAATAAGTATCACACTTTCTCAAATATCACTGAGGATGTTTTGCGCAAATTCATGGAACTGAGACAATTTTTTATTTAATTGGATATAAAAATTCATTGAGTTGGCTTATAAATGTATCAATAACAGCATCTATATCTTCTTCATTTTGTACATGCACTTCAGTAGGACGATTGGCCTTTTTTGGAGCGGAGTTACCTTCTCGAAATCTCGAAAAGTAGTCAGAATTGAAATCTGAAAATTTGTATACAGAGGTTTATCAAAAACATATATTCAATGAAAATAGTGTCAACTTCCTCGCACTTGCGGTTATACCGGAAGTCATCATCAGCTCTGTTACTTTAAATGGAGCACTATGTATATTTATGCATTTTTTAATTATACGGCAAATTCTAGACTGTTTTCATATAAGGTACTATGTGCCGGAATGTGATAGTTTTCAAGTTATTATTAATTTTCGAAAAGAATTGAGGAAGTGATTTTTTAAAATAGAATAACTCCGACATTTTGCTTTATTTATTAATGAAATTTGGCATGGTTAATTTAAAAGCAATGGAATTCAACCAGTTTATTTCAAATTTGCAAAAATTCATACAGTGTTTAAAAATGTGTGCCAATATTGTGACGTTGAAGTTGAATTTATTCAAAAATTTCAAAAGGTACACCCTGTATATTATTACATTAATGAATGAAGGATTAAATTCACTTTAAAATGATACTAAACTAATTTTTGTTTTTTAAGGGTAAAAACTACCCCTAAGTTAAAAAAATTGAAAAAATTAAGTTTTAAGCATTTTATTGATAAAAATCTTGTTCAAGCACAAAGATTGAATAATGTTCTATGTTATCGAACATGTTTTATGATATAATTGATCTTTTCAACCCTTTATTTAACTCTTAAAAACTACCCCTATGCAAAAATAATGAAAAAAAAATATTTGGAATGATTAAATCGTGCATTATTTAAAATAAAAGTTACCTTATAGCTAATAAAAGAATATTTTCCTTTCAACCCCTAAAAACCACCCCTGTATTGACAAAAATGATAAAAAATTACTTTTTAAAAGCTTGGAATGCTTTAACGGTGCAATTATTTAAAATAAAAATTCCCTCATTGCTTATGAAAGAATTTGTATCTCATAACACTTTTCAACCCTTATAAATCACCCCTGTGCTAAAAAAATGATAAAAAATTACGTTTTAAATCTTGGAATGCTATAATTGTGCAATAATTTAAAATAAAAATTCCCTTATATTGTTTATGAAAGAATATTTTACTTTTGCCATTTTCAACTCTTATAAACTACCCTTTTACCAATATTAATGTAAAATATTTTTATTATAATCGATTTTTAAATATAATCAATCATAAAAAAAATTGCTACGCTGCATATAAATAATCACACTAAATTTTTTTACTTATTTTATTTGTATAATATAATATATAATATATAAAAATGAGAAAGCCTATTTTGCTCCGAAAAAATGTCATTGGTTTTTTTACCATAACTCGGTTAATTTTGAAGCTATAGTATCCTACAAAAAAGCATTTTAAAGATAATTTCAAGAGCTGTAAGATCGTTTGCATATAAAACCTTTTAAGTCCTTCGTTTTTTAAAGGGAAAGGATCGAAGGGCTCGAGACAGGTCGTTTTTTCACTAAAATGGATACTTCAAGCGGCGATATCTCCTTTATTTTTTATGCTATAGGAAAAAAAAAAGCAAAATATTTGTTGAAAAAAAAGCTACATTTTTGTTGTCTATCATTTTTTACGTATCTTTCATAGTTTCAGAGTTATTATATAAATAAGGCAATTTTTTTTGAATAATGAAAAATACGTTTTCAACTTTTACCGTACATTATTAAAAAAATACGCATTCTAAACCGGTCTAACTTCAGGATCGTATGAAAAACACTAAAACAAAACTAATTGTAAAGGGTCTACGATTAATTTTAATTCTGATGGAAATGGTACAGCGTTTACTGCTCATTTTTCCTTAAAAAATATGAGCAACCCATCTGTTTTTGACGATAACTCCTTCAATTTTGCTCTAATTAACTTTTATAAGTGCTCATTTTGAAGGTCTTTTTGAGTACTACAAAAAACTCCAGGAGCGTTATACACGTAAAATTAATCCTTTTTCCGTTATTTGACGTTGAATACATCGATTCGAGTATTCCCCCCAAAACAAGTCCCCTTCCACTAACCATATTTCGCTTTGTATAGGACGTTCAACACTTTTTAAAAAACGATTTTCTTTGTTTATTTATAAGCTACAATTTTGTTCATTACACTTTTTTTAATAAAATGCGTAGTTTTTGAGTTATTCGCGAAAAATACTTTGAAAAAGTGTTTTTTTTCACTCAAAATTCCAAGTTTGCAATCGTGAATAACTAAAAAACTATTGATTTCTCGAAAAAATTCTTCGAATATTTTTTGCTCAAAATTTGATTCTCTATCGATTTCCAGCGTTATTTTTGAAAAAAAATTTTCCATCCCCGAGAAGAGGTGTCAACCCCCAACAGGGTGGAAGCGTCAATCGGAGGTATGTCACTAATGTTCATTGACCTTTTCTCTAACTATCTGCCAAATTTCAAGTCGATCGGTTCAGTTTTAAAGAATTCGGAGGTGAAAAGCTTCAATGACTGTACTATAATAAATAAAGCTAAATGTCGAAGTTATTCTGTTTTTAAACATCTCTTGTATCCCTCATTTTTTTTCGGAAATTGATAATAACTTGAAAACTGTCACATTTTGGCCTATAGTACCTGATTTTACTGTAGAATTAAAAAATGCAAAAATATACAGTGTTCCATTTGAAATAACAGAGTTGATGATGACTTCCGGTATAACCGGAAGTGCGAGAAAGTTAACACTATTTTCATTGAATAGATCTTTTTGATAAACCCCTGAATACAAATTTTCAGATTTCAAATTTGACTAATTTTTGATAATCTGGGTCTTCTTCGTGATACACCCTGTATGTATTACAATATTCACATAGATAGAAGTGAAATGGCTTAAAGCTAAAGTTAAAATTTTTGTATCTACGAGAAATTCATTGAAAATAACTACAACTATGTATACTCATGTCAGTAAAGGTAAAAGTAAATTATTCAAAGCCCACAATTTATGATCAACAAGTTGAACCGAGAAAATCCTACACCGAGGACGAGGTGTAAATCTGGGAAATGGTAGAAAGTTTCTAATGGCATTCCAGCTCGACGCGCGACCGGCCCAGCTTTTATAATTAAAGAGACAAAACCGTGATTTTAATGCACGCGCCGTGTTTATTTATTCAATCCTGCGCGCCTGCCAGTTCCACTGACCCTAAAAAAAATTGTTGTTACGAATTCTGTCGCACTCCTGTGTCAGACTGGATGCAGAAATACTAGCAGTTTCGTCTTTTGTTGTTTCTTAAAGTGTTTGATTGTCAGTTTCGACATTTGACAACACACAGCTTAATTTTGTTGTTAAAATAAAGATCGCTGTGGTGATTTTTTTTATATAGGCGCTAAAATCTCGTGAAATCATAGCAAAGGTTTGGACTTTCCCATAATTCATGGAAACTTTAATAGTGCTGTGAGTTTTAATTCGTTATACAGGGGCTAAATCACATAGAACATATATACACGGCAAGACACCGATAAATTCTACAAGGACAATCAAAGAAGTGTATTTCACATAAAATTTTGTAGAAATAGGCTTCGTTTCCGAGATATAAGTTGTCGAAGTTGTAAAATGAAAATTATTTGGTTATTGGTTATAAACAATTTCTAATTTGACATGGGGCATCTCCTAGAGCTTTAGAAATACAAAGAAAACTGGAAAAATTGGAAAAAAATCCTTTATCGAATAAAAAAATGAAAACTTGAAACAAAAACACATCGAAAAACACTTAGAAAAAATACCTACTTATTAAAATTTCTTTCTAGACACATTTTGCAGGAATAAATCTCAATGACAATTAAACTTCGGGAGCGAATAGAACAAAAATTTTTTTTTCTCGTGTTTTTCCAATTTTTTTAGGAAAAAAAGTATTATATACTCTGTATAGTTTTTCGTTAAAAAAATGTTAAGTCCCTGAAGCTAACCAAATGTTGATCCATCAGTGTCAAAGTTTAAAAATTTTGTTAATATTTTGAGTCCGTCATTCCATCAATCAAACTTAGAATGTCATGTGTATTTTGTAGGGTGGTAATTTAAAAAATTACAGTAAGTATACACCGATAATTATGAAAAATAAACTTGCTGTAGTGTGCCAATTTATTTCGTGTGTATTTCTGGGTCACAACATACAATGTAAATACGCGGATGGAACCACTCGCGGTGTCAATGAAAATATTTCGATTGTCTTAATACCCACTTTTGTTATTCCTCTTCATTGGTGGCGGATAAAAACCGAGTAATTCGGTCACGATAGCGCTGAATACGGAATCGTTTAAATGAAAGTAAAACACAGTTTCTAAATTGCAAATTTTATATTCTCGGCTCGGCAGAAAACATTACATTTTGTAGAATAATGAGTAATTAATTTAAGAATGTTATCAATAAGTTCAGATTTTATCTATCGAAACCAAAAATTTCGTTAAAAATGCGTATCTCAAATAAGAATTTACATTCTGTATTTATTGTTGACAAGTTAACTTCATTTATAAACAGTGGATTTGATGAGGGTAAGTATGTGTGTTCGATGTTTGTTGACCTCACCAAAGCCTTCACAGATTGCATCTGTCAAATATACTTATTGATAAATTACAATTTTATGGTTGTACTCGCGAAAGCATATCACTTATTCAGTCGTACCTCTGTCATAGACAACAATACGTGGTTCATAACAACTACAAATCAAAAACATTAAATTTGAATTACGGGGTACCTCAAGGTTCTGTTCTGGGGCCACTACTATTCCTACTGTATATAAATGATTTCCCAAAATCTGTGAGAAACGACGTGTTCGCGATTCTTTTCGCTGATGACACTAACTTATCCATAGCCAATAATGTTTTGGATGATCTGACGGTGGACATTCCAATAATCGAGAATGACGCATTACATTGGTTTACTTCAAATAACTTATGCCTAAACGCATCTAAGACCGAAAAATTGATGTTCAGCTTGCGTGAAATAGACGATGTAAACAATCCTGATGCAGTAAAATTTCTGGGAATATATTTGGATCCGAAATTGCAATGGGACAGGCACGCCCACTACCTCTGCAATAAGATCTCCAAGGGTATTTATTTAATCCGCAACTTGATTAGCAAAGTATCTCAAAAAACGTTAATTACTGCTTATCATAGCCTTATTCACTCCCAAATATCCTATGCAATCCTGATTTGGGGTCATTCACCTTCAGCTGATACCGTTTTTGCTACTCAAAGAAAAGCCATTCGCATAATCTCGGGTTTAAAATTCAGAGATGACTGCAGAGCACAGTTTAAGAAACTTGGTATTTTAACATTACCATGTACTTACATACTCCAGTGCCTTTTGTACGTAAAAGAAAATGAAGAGTCGTTTACTGTCCGTAGCCAAATCCACCTTCATAATACTAGAAATAAAAATGACATAAACTTAAACTTTCATCGCTTAAGTAAAACACGTAATGGCACATCATATCTGGGCATCCAGTTTTTTAATGCATTACCAGCTCCAGTACGTCATCTCAACCCTACTTTATTTAAAAGAAAAATAAAACACTTTCTATTAACCAACGCATTTTATACTACGCAAGAATTTTTAAAAAGTGATCTCACCCTAATATGACTA